>NC_083404.1:3922047-4223046 GCF_020745735.1 Hemiscyllium ocellatum | reverse complement strand
GGATAGTGTAAATAGGCAAAGTCTTTTCCCTGGGATCGGGGAGTCCAGAACTAGATGGCACAGGTTTAGGGTGAGAGGGGAAAGATATAAAAGAGACCTTAGAGGCAACTTTTTCACACAGAGGGTGGTACATGTATGGAATGAGCTGCCAGAGGAAGTAGTGGAGGCTGGTACAATTGTAACATTTAAGAGGCATTTGGATGGGTATATGATTAGGAAGGGTTTGGAGGGATATGCCCGGGTGCTGGCAGGTGGGACTAGATTGGGTTGGGGTGTCTGGTCGGCATGGACGGGTTGGACCGAAGGGTCTGTTTCCGTGCTGTACATCTCTAAGTTATCTTTCTATTCCTTCCACCAAAATGGTTATCCTCTTGTTTAGCCACGTTAAACTCCATCTATCAAATTTTGGACAATTAACCTAACCTTTGGTTAGCACTGCTACCTCACAGCCTCAGGGACCTGTGTTCGATTGCAGCGTTGGGCGACTGTCTGTGTGGATTTTGCACATTCTCCCCATGTCTGTGTGGGTTTCCTCCCACAGTCCAAAGATGTGCAGGCCAGGTGAATTGGCCATGCTAAATTGCCTGTAGCATTAGGTGTGTTAGTCAGGGGTAAATATAGGTAGGGGAATGGGTCTGGGTAGGTTACTCTTCGGAGGGTCAGGTGGACATGTGGGTCCAAAGGGCCTGTTTCCACACTGTAGGGAATCTAATCTAATCAAAAATTAGGGGCATCAGTTGGGGGAAAGGGGAAAGGGGAGGGGAATGGGTCTGGGTGGGATACTCTTCAGATGGTCAGTGTAGACTTGCTGGGCTGAAGGGCCTGTCTCCATACTGGAGGGATTCTAATTCTATCTGTATTCATTTGTAAATTTTTTTATTTCTTCATTGCAACTTTTCTGTTTTAATTTTGCAACAGTACTTTCTCCCCCCGCATCTAAGTCATGAATATAGATGTATTCAAGAACACACTGATAACCATCAAATGTTGCAAATTTCCGAATTCACTCTTGCTGACTTGACAATGTGAAAAGCGAAATATGGGTGAACAGATCATTGGGAAGCAGGGTAATATAGCTGTACACTGCAGACTGGGATACACAGATATCCCTGATTGTAGCCTGGGTTGAGACAATGTCAGAAGAAGCAATGAAAGAAGTTATGAATAAGATGGAATATTTATCAACTACAAGCAAAGACTGACCATCCAGTGCAGCAGATCCAATAGGTTACAGAGGTCATATATAACTTGCCTCCAGATACAACCTGAAAAAGGATCTTTGACCTTTGGTGGTCCGGATAAAACTTCCTACAAACTACCCCTTCAGCTGCTGTGTTCATTTGGGCTCACTTCCTGCTCATTCTATCATGTAGGAGAAGTAATGGCCTAATGGTACTATCACTGGACAATTAATCCGGGAAACTCAGTGAATGTTCTGGGGACCCTGGTTCAAATCCTGCTAATGGTAAATGGTGGAATTTGAATCCAATAATAATCTGGAATTAAGAATCTACTAATGACCATGAAACCATTTCCAATTGTCAGGGAAAACCCATCTGACTCATTAATGTCCTTCAGAGAAGAAAACCTGCCTACGCATGACTCCAGACCCACAGCAATATGGTTGACATGCTTCTGAAATGGCCCAGCCGGCAATTAGGGTTGGGTAGGAAACACTGGCCGACCAGTGATGCCCACATCACAATAAATTTAAAAATAAAAACTACCTCTTCTCCATCTGAACCATGGCAATTTTGGCATCAATACACAACGTGAAAAATCTCAGAAAGAAGGCAATCTCTGGTGGGTATGTTAGCCAAGTAAAACAAAACTGCACAATTAAAATGGAGGCCAGGCTAATGAAAACTAGTAAAATTCACAACCTCACAAACTGATCCAATCGATCTTGTATACATTAAAATACAGCTCCAGTGTGACATCGTCTTTACGTTCATTTCCATCAGCACTTTTTCTTCTGGGAGTGGGATTACTCTGATGTAATTTTAACAATGCATCACCCTACTCCCATCCCTGCTAAGCAAGGTGGATTAAAATGACCCCTCTAAGTCAATTAAATTTAAGTTACCTTCCACTACTGTCCATGAATAATATGCTTCAATCCTTTAAGCTAGCTAGATGCTATACCAATGCAAATATTTCCACTTCACATTATCATTCACAGCATGACCTAGTTAAGTTCCACAAATATCAGAGTCACAATGTGCCTCACAGTATTGCATGGAAGTAGCATTGGAGAGTGGCACAGTGGCTCAGTGGTTGGCACCGCTTCCTCACAGCGCCAAGGACCTGGGTTTGATTCATCCTCTGGCGACTGTCTATGTGGAGTTTGCATGTTCTTCCCGTGTCTGTGTGGGTTTCCACCGGGTGCTCAAGTTTTGTCTCACAATCCAAAGATGTGCAGGTTAGGGTGGATTAGCCATGGGGAATGCAGGGTTACAGGTCTGGGTGGGATGCTCTTTGGAAAATCAGTGCGGACATGATGGGCCAAATGGCCTGTTTCCACACTGTAGGGATTATAAAGATTCAATAAAAAACATGCAATAAAATTTCCCTTTTCATATTGTGATGAGGCTGCTCATTCTGTTAGCCTGGAATATCCACTGTACACTTGCTTAAATCAAATAATAAAGTTAGGTCTGGGCTATCTTCTTGAAGTGTTTTGAGGGGTCTGGCCTGGTCCATAACAATATGAAACAACATTATTTCTGTTGTGACTAAAATTAACATTGCAAAATTTCAATTGATTTAAGAAAGTAGAGTACAGGTGGACACTGATTTGCGAACATCTGACTTATAAATGTAATCCCGTACAGGGTTTACTATTATTAAGTTTAAAGGTTCGACTTGCAAATATTACCTTACTTACCAACAGTTATTGTATGTTGTCCTCTATTGTGTTCTGGGTAACGTATGAATCAACTTGCGAATTGACTCAAAAATGGAACCCATTCATAAACCAGGGACTTGCCTGTATATATTTCAGATTTTCTGTTGGTTTGTAATATTAGATTTTAACTCTGAGTCCTGAATGTGTATTCAGGCATGTATCAATCCAAGCAATTGTTGCTAAACATTTACAGCAATGGTTCCTTGAGTATTTTTGTTAATCATTCACAGGATGGGGGCATCAAGTCTGCTTATGAAATCGACTGAAACCACAATACAACCTCAAATGAATATAGATTGATGACATTTTTACAAAGTAGAAATGAATAAAGAAACAGATATGAACTAAAATATATTAGTTAGAAATAAAGATGCACACACACTTAAATTACAATCACATTGTTGGCCCAATATTCCTCGGTTATCTATTTAAACAGATGCTTTACAAAGATTTCACAAAGACGAGATAGGTACAAACCATCTGTCCAAAGGGACAATTGGCAGCACACACTGCATCCTGAATGATTCCAGAGTTTTGTCTCCACTATCCAACCTGTTTGTATTTTTTGATTTCTTGTTTGCCTGGCAAGTCAATCCTGGTATTGTTAATTATTTACTGTGTGAAGAAGTGATTTCTAAAAATTGCGCTGGACTTTGGCCAGTTTAATTTTTCATTTATTTTAGATTAAATATTGATTGCATCATAACAAAAGACAGAGGGACACATTCTGTTCATTCATTAAGGTGAGTAGCCGGAATATCTAGGTTCAGAGCAGAGGTTGTGTGCTTATTTAAGGCAAACTACATGCTTTTCAAAGCAATGAATATTAATGAAAGAGAAGAATTGAATACTTTTATATTCTCAGGACAAAACCTTATAAATAAAAGAACAGTTTTCCAATCTTTTGTGCCTAAATTTACTTCAATCAGTCCAATTTTGGATAATAATCCAGGTGTACCTGAATTATGGCCATGATTTAGATCCCCACACATTCACACAGTCAGTTTTCCATGATTTATAGCTCCACAGGAATTCACTGTGTTGCTTGTTATAGCTAGGAATGTCTAATCTCACTGGACAATTGCAACTTAAAGAATACTTTTTCACAATGTGCAGCAGATTAATTCTGAGATCTTAAACCTTCACATCCTTCGGTTAGTGTGGGGATCAGAACTGCACACAATATTCCAAACGTCGCTGAATTGATACAGCTGCAACACAACTTGCCATTTTTGTACTCTATGTCCTGACTGATGAAGGGAAGCATGCCAGACACCTTCTTGACCACCTTAGCTACCTGTGTTACCACTTTCAGGGATCTGTGGACCTGTATGACGAAATCCCTCTACATGTTGATGTTACTAAAGATTCTACCATTTACCTCCTGCATTATATCCTCCAAAATGCAGCACCTCACATTTGTTCAGGTTAAACTTCACCTGCCATTTCTCCAGCCAAATCTGCAGCCTCTCTATACCCTGTTGTATCCTCTAGCAATTCTCCTCACTATCCACAGCTCCCCCAGTCTTTGTGTCATCCATGAGCTTACTAATCAGTGCACCTACAATCTTTTCCAAATAAGTTATATAATATAAACAACAGGGGTCCCAGCACTGATCCCTGTGGAACATCATTTGTCACAGATCTCCAGTCAGAAAAACACTCTGCCACTGCTACTCTCTGTCTTCTATAACCAAGTTAAAAATCTCACAACCTCAGCTTTTGGTCCAACAGGTTTATTTGGAAGCACAAGCTTTCAGAGCGCTGCTCCTTCACCAGGTGGTTGTGGAGAATAAGATCATAGGACACAGAATTTATAGCAAATGATAATAGTGTCATGTAACTGAAATGATATATTGAACAAAACTCGATTGTTGTTAAGCTTTTCATCTTTTAGAATGGGCTGCAGATTTTGTTTCATCAATATATAAATCCTGGAACCTCTTTTAAGTCACATTCTCAAGATAATGTAAGGTTTTATTACAAAAGGTGACTTCTCAGCTCAGATAATGCCTTAAAGGCTATAGTCAAATTTAATACCCCTGAGGATGACCTCAACTGGGACCTTGGGTTCATCTCACACTACAGGTGACCCCACTGCACCACACACATACACACACACACACTCTTTTCACTGAATTTTTTGCTTTTAGATTAGATTAGATTACTTACAGTGTGGAAACAGGCCCTTCGGCCCAACAAGTCCACACCGACCCTCCGAAGCGCAACCCACCCATACCCCTACATTTACCCCTTACCTAACACTACGGGCAATTTAGCATGGCCAATTCACCTGACCTGCACATCTTTGTGACTGTGGGAGGAAACCGGAGCACCCGGAGGAAACCCACGCAGACACGGGGAGAACGTGCAAACTCCACACAGTCAGTCGCCTGAGGCGGGAATTGAACCCAGGTCCCTGGCGCTGTGAGGCAGCAGTGCTAACCACTGTGCCACCGTGCCGCCCTTAATCTCTCATGCACACGCGCACACACACATATAAGCCTATGGGTGAATTTGTATTTGCAGAATTATATTTATAGTTACATTCTGTTTTGCTCAAAAAATGCACAACCTGCAGACAGTCAATCCATGTAATATTTTGTCTCACCCCTCACCCCCTTCTTAGTTTAAATCTTCCCTCACAGCTCTAGCAAATCTCTCTGCTTGCATATTAGTCCCCTTCCAATTCAGGTGTAATCCATCCTTCTTGTGCAGGTCACTTTTTCCCCAGAAGAGATTTCAATGATGCAAAAATGAGAACCCTTCTCTGCTGCACCAGCTCCTCAGCCATGCATTCATCTGCTCTATCCTCCAGGGTCTTGAAACCTTAAAACTTTCTAAAACACCCAACACCTCCTCCTCTTTTACGTTGCCATGACCCAGAATATCAACATACCCCTCCTGAGACTCTCCATCCACCAGGTCCTTCTCCTTTGTGAATATCAAGACAAAGTATTAGTTTATAACCTCACCCATCTCCTCAGGTTCCACACAAAAATTCCCAGCTTTGTCCTTGAGTCCTATGCTTTGTCCTATGCTTTCCCTAGCTACCTTCTTGCTTCTTACGTATGTATAAAACATCTTGGGATTTAGCTTAATCCTGTTTTCCAAAGACATTTCATAGCCCCTTTGAGCTCTCCTAATTCCTTGTATGAGTTCATTCCTGTGATCTTTGTACTCTTCAAGGGATGTGTCTGTCTTCAGATTCCCAAACCTTACATATGCCTCCTTTTTGCTTTTTGACTAAGCTCTCAATTTCTCTCATCATCCAAGTTTCCCAAATCTTACCATGCTGGTCCTGAACTCTAATCAACTGGCCTTTCAAAGATTCCCACATGCCAGATGTGGATCTACACTCAAACAGCAGCCTCCAATCTACATTCCCCAGTTCCTGCCTGTTTTGGAGTAATCAGCTGCAAATGTGTTGCTGGTCAAAGCACAGCAGGCCAGACAGCATCTCAGGAATAGAGGATTTACTGTTTTGGAGTAATAGCCATCTTCCAATTTTAGTACTTTCACTCAATAACTTAAAACTTACAGAATTATGGCCACTGTTCCTGAAAAGCTCTCCCACTGAAACTTCAATCACTTGGCCAAGCTCATTCCCCAATTCCTGGTCTAGTATGACCCCTTCGCTCATTGGAATATTTACACTGGCAGAGCCAGCCCTGAGCAGCGGTGATTTATGAGATAAATACGGAGCATTGTGGTGATTTTGCTGGGATCATAATCCTGAGTGAATAATCTGGAAACATGGGTTCAACTCCCATCAAGACAGCTGGGAATGTTAAACTCAATTCATGAAATAGCTCTGGAATAAAAGTTAGCATTAGTAAGCAGAAACCTCCTGATTGTGGTCAAATCCTATCTGATTCACTAATGTTACTTTAAGTAAAAAGGAATCTGCCATTCAGATCCACTCCAGACACTCAGGAATCGGGTTAAGTCTTAACAGTGCTACGAGATGGCACGGTGTGGTGCACAGTTGGACAAAATAGTATGAAGGAATTGAAAATAAACCCTGGCAGTTTACTTAATTTAACCTAGGCATCAGTTTGGATAGAACAAAAACCATATTCAGTATTATCAACCTCACCAGCATTTCAGCCAAAACTGGAGAGCTATTGCTCAAGCTAATAGCCTGACATACTCATAGTCACAGAATCATATCTCGTCTCCGACATCCCAACCTCCTCCATCACCATTCCTTATCTCGCGGCATGACTTTCCAAACAGAAGTGGCATGCACTGTGATATACTGTCAGGGGGGTGTTGCCTGGACTTCTCAATGTTAACTCCAGATTCCAAGATGTCCGATGATCATTAACTCCATCATGTCTGATGGCATCAAGTCAAAGATGGGCAAGGAAACATCTTGCTGATTACCTTCTAGTACCTTCCTTGGTTGATGACACTGTACCCCTGACATTGAGCACCAGTTGGAAGAAGGACTGAGCTGAGCAAAGGCACAGAATACAATCAGTGAGGGATGGGGACTTCAATGTCCAACATCAGGTCTGATCAATAGCAGCATTACTGATGAGTCAGGAAGGATGTATCTGCTGGGCTGGTCAGAGAACCGACAAGAAGGAAGAAAAAAGAGCCTACCGATGCATCTTTTCATGAAAGTTTTCGAAGCTGTCCTCAGTACTCCTGTTCTCCTTTAATTAGAGACCTATGTGCACTCGGAGTCACCATTACTCGGAGTCACCATTACTCGGAGTCACCATTACTCCACTTAAGTTGCCCAGGCTCCCAACATCTAGAATTCCTTCCTTAGGTCTGCTTTCCGACCTCACCTTTCTCCTTCAAGACCCTGCTTTAAAACCTACCTCATGACCAAACTCTTGACATTAGATTGTCTGACTTAATATTTCTTTTTGTGGCTTATTACCACACTTGGTTTACATCATGCTTTGTGGCTCCCCCCTTGTGATATTTCACAACATTAACGGTGCTATACAAATATATATTTTCCTGCAGCAAATGCCACTTTTTAGCTCACCTGGAGACAACACCCCCCTCTCCGTAGTGAGGACCCACTCCATTGTTTTGTGTAGAGTTACTGTTATTCTAAATGAGAGAACAAAGAACAAAGAAAATTTACAGCCCAGGAACAGGCCCTTCGGCCCTTCAAGCTGAGCCGATCCAAATGTACTGTCTAAACCCATCGGTCAATTCCTAAGCATTTGTATCCCACTGTTCCCCACCTACTCATGCATCTGTCCAGACGCATCTTAAATGAATCTACTGTACCTGCCTCTGAGACCCAGGTTCAATTCCCGACTCAGGCGACTGACTGTGTGGAGTTTGCACATTCTCCCCGTGTCTGCGTGGGTTTCCTCCGGGTGCTCCGGTTTCCTCCCACAGTCCAAAGATGTGCGGGTCAGGTGAATTGGCCATGCTAAATTGCCTGTAGTGTTAGGTAAGGAGTAAATGTAGGGGTATGGGTGGGTTGCGCTTCGGCGGCTCGGTGTGGACTTGTTGGGCCGAAGGGCCTGTTTCCACACTGTAAGCAATCTAATCTAATCTACCACCTCTGCTGGCAACACATTCTAAACGCCCACCATCCTCTGTGTGTGAAGTACTTGCCGCGTGTATCCCCCTTTAAACTTTCCACCTCTCACCTTGAAAGCATGACCTCTCGTTATTGAATCCTTCACCCTGGGAAAAGGCTTGTCTCTATCTAACCTGTCTATACCCTTCATGATTTTGTAGACCTCAATCAGGTCCCCCCCTCAATCTCCTTTTTTCCTAATGAAAACAAACCTAACCTACTCAACCTCTCTTCATAGCTAGCACCTTCCATACCAGACAACATCCTCGTAAACCTTCTCTGCGCCCTCTCCAAAGCGTCTACATCCTTTTGGTAATGTGGTGACCAGTGTGGCCACACGAACGGGGACTCGAACCCTGGGCCCTCAGATTAAGAGCCTGATGCTCTACTGACTGAGCTACCTGGGCTTGAGAGAGCTCTGTTAGCTTAAAAACGAGCCCAAATGGAGCTTGACGGAGAGCCAATGCAGGTTAGCGAGGACTGGGATGACAGATGATGGAGACTGAAACTGCCTGAGCAGCTTGCCCTTTGATTGTATCAGCAGCTCACGAGAGCTGGCTGCTGTATTTAGCTGTGACAGCAGAGGCAGCTCAGCACCCTCGGTGAAATGGCACCATGGTATCCATACCCGATTCCAACTCAGTCACGGTGGCACAGTGGTTAGCACTGCTGCTTCACAGCGTCTAAGACCTGGGTTCAATTCCCGACTCAGGCGACTGAGTGTGTGGATTTTGCACGTTCTCCCCGTGTCTGCGTGGGTTTCCTCCCACAGTCCAAAGATGTGTGGGAATTGGCCATGCTAAATTGCCTGTAGTGTTGGGTTAGGGGTATGGGTGGGTTGCGCTTTGACGGGTCAGTGTGGACTTGTTGGGCCATAGGGCCTGCTTCAACACTGTAAGTAATCTAATCTAAAGTTTCTTTCGTATTAGTGCAGCTGAAGACTTTGAATCGTGTGTTACTTCGAAGTTGTTTATAAACTTGTTACGACTTAAATTGATGCCATTGATTTAATTGCTTCCTTTCAATGAAGAAACAATAGGCTCTCACGAAACAATACGGATAGGGTCATTAACCATCCAGAAATTGCTCGTCACCTACCCATCGGACATTTTGCCGTAGTTTCTACACATTTTTCAACCCTTGCCTGAAGGCTAAAGCCCTGTTTCCTGAAGGTGGCTGATGTATTTATCTCACCTTTTCATTTTTTACCAAAAACAGCTGAAAGTTGGGAAATATAAAAGCTAAATTAATTACAGATAACTTGTCAATGGTCAGGTGACCTGTAAAATACTACTTGAAAGAGTGTAACAAGTTATTTTTGCCTCTTCCACATGGAAGTGGAACACAATGTGAAGAGAAAAATAATCCTAGAAACTAGGCTAGGGTAATATCCACTCAAATCCCAATGATTACTTAAGTTAGTAAGAACAGAATTGGGTTGAATTTCAGATACGTGATGAGTGGGAATGATACAAATATACAACATATAAATGGCAATTTTTTTTGTGAACACTGCTTTTTAAGTAAAAGCAGTTTGTTTTTTTTTGTTAGGAAGTTTGCATCTTGGAATACAAGTAATTCTGATTCCAATGATTTTTATGTCATAAATTAAAATACAGAATTTCTAATTTTCTCAGCTTTAAGAAATTCTGCGATGCAGTTAACCTGCAGCTAACTGCAGTGGGATACATCAGCACACAATAAGAGTGAAATTAAACCCAGAGGTGCATTCGCAGTGGAAGATCTGATTTATCTCTGAGAATTTGTCTGTCAATTCCCCTTGTGACTCGATGGTATTTCCACACTGTCAATCCCTTCTGGTTATGCACATTGTTTTCATGCAGCGATCCATCAGAGAACCCGAAAGAGCCGCATATTGGATTACAAACTAAACCAGCAAATGTACCTCAATGTACAAACTTAGTAGATTTCCCATATGTATTCGTTAATACACAACTGTAGCCAGAAATTCAATCAAATAAAATATTTATTTTGAATAACAGTAAGAGCAAGAACCTGATCATTTGCAAGACTATTCTGCACATTAGGAATTTCACATCATGTTGTCAATCAGACACCAATATAAGATGTCTCTTAAATGAATAGCCCTGATTACAAAAACACTCTGCTGTCCAACTTTTGCCAGGAAGGATGTTGAATCTTGATCAATATAATTTATTATTAACATTTCCTATTTATGAAAGACACCAAGGAATACTGGGATAATGCCAGAAAATGGCATTGAGAGGTTGAGCAATTCATCAACTTCACTAACACATTCCACCCTGGACCATCTCTGACACCTCCCTGCCCTTCCTGGACCTCTCCATCTCCAATAATGATGACCAACTTGACACTGACATTTTTTGCAAACCCACCGACTCTCACAGCTACCTGGATTACACCACTTCCCACCCTACCTCTTGCAAAAATGCCATCCCGTATTCCCAATTCCTCCGCCTTCGCTGTATCTGGTCCCAGGAGGACCAGTTCCACCACAGAACACATCAGATGGTCTCCTTTAAAGACCGCAATTTCCCTTCCCACGTGGTTAAAGATGCCCTTCAACGCATTTCGTCCACATCCCGCACCTCCGCCCTCAGACTCCACCCCTCCAACCGTAACAAGGACAGAACGCCCCTGGTGCTCACCTTCCACCCTACAACCTTCGCATAAACCAAATCATCCACCTCCAAAAAGACCCCACCCCCAGGGATATATTTCCCTCCCCACCCCTTTCTGCCTTCCGCAAAAACCGTTCCCTCTGTGACTACCTGGTCAGGTCCACGCCCCCCTACAACCCACCCTCCCATCCTGGCACCTTCCCCTGCCACCACAGGAACTGTAAAACCAGCGCCCATATCTCCTCCCTCACGTCTATCTAAGGCCCTAAAGGAGTCTTCCACATCCATCAAAATTTTACCTGCACATCCACTAATATCATTTATTGTATCCGTTGCTCCCGATGCGGTCTCCTCTACATTGGGGAGACTGGGCGCCTCCTAGCAGAGCGCTTTAGGGAACATCTCCGGGACACCCGCACCAATCAACCACACCGCCCCGTGGCCCAACATTTCAACTCCCCCTCCCACTCTGCTGAGGACATGGATGTCCTGGGCCTCCTTCACCGCCGCTCCCTCACCTCCAGACGCCTGGAGGAAGAACGCCTCATCTTCTGCCTCGGAACACTTCAACTCCAGGGCATCAATGTGGACTTCAACAGTTTCCTCATTTCCCCTTCCTCCACCTCACCCCAGCTCCAAACTTCCAGCTCAGCACTGTCCCCCGAACTTGTCCTACCTGCCTATCTCCTTTTCCACCTATCCACTCCACCGTCTCCTCCCTGACCTATCACCTTCATCCCATCCCCCACTCACCTATTGTACTCTATGCTACTTTCTCCCCACCCCCACCCTCCTCTAGCTTATCTCTCCACACTTCAGGCTCTCTACCTTTATTCCTGATGAAGGGCTTTTGCCCGAAACGCCGATTTCACTGCTCGTTGGATACTGCCTGGACTGCTGTGCTCTTCCAGCACCACTGATCCAGAATCTGGTTTCCAGCATCTGCAGTCATTGTTTTTGCCTCGTTGATTTTAACCCTACTGTGAATCCTCTTGCAAGGATGCCTGCCTTGAAGAAGTTTTCTTCCTCTCTCTACAAGAATCTCAGGGAGCCCCTCTCCCACTGCAACTCCCAGGTCATTTCCTCTGCCCTGAAGCTCTTCAACCATGTCCTGAAACAAACTCGGTACCACAGCCTCATTTGCTTCCTCAGTGCCTGCCTCCGTAACCAACTCATCCCACACGGACTCCGAACCACCTTTAAACCAGCAGAGTTCGGACCTGAACGGGATAAACAGTGCAGACTACAGATTCAAAAACACCAGTAACGGTTCTCCTTCAGGATCCTCCGCTCCACACTCTCAGCAATGCACCGGCACCTAACCTCTCTACAGTCAGCCCTGCCTCAGCTGAGGGTCACACGCTCTCAGAATTGCAAAGGACCCACTCTGTACTACATCCTCAGGAGAATTCATACTCTCAAGAAACGGTATTTCAACACCATCTCAAACATCAAAAACTGTAAATACAACAAACTTTTATCTATGCACCTCCATAACCAGAGCTCCTCAAACATTCCAGAAGATTCCCCTGGCCTCAGAAATGACTCAGACGCTATTAGCCATGCGGCTGATGCAGCTGCCACCCACACGCTGATTGATGATGTCATTCCGCTCCCATCATGGCCACTCCCACAACCACTTCTGCTCTTCATAATTCCTCATGCATCACACGTGACATCACTTCCGCCCCTCACATCATCGCTGATGCCACACGCTCAGTGACTTCCGCCACCCCTACTGCCGTGTCTGTCACCACTTCCGCCCCCACCAGCACCTCTCACCTGCATTCTGCTGACACACACCCCACAGACCCCACTGTCACTATCTCCACCCCCCAGAACCTCGAGGGGAACACTACCCCTGCTCATGACTCCATCCCCATTCTCCCCACCACCACACCCACTCCAGTTACTGGCTCCGACCCCACTCCCAGCTACATACCCAAACCAGATCCCAGCTCCCAGTCCTGCCGAGTTTTCACCATCCCTCCAGACCTCCCCCTCACTGAGGACGAACGATCAGTCCTCAGCAAAGGACTCACCTTCATCCCCCTCCGCCCACGCATCAATGAATTTAATACACATTGTGACGTCGAACAATTCTTCCTCCGCCTCCACCTCCGAGCTTACTTTCACAATCAGGATTCCCGCCCACCTTCCGAGGACCCCTTCACCCATCTCCAACTCACTGCATCCACCTGGACACCCCACGCTGGACTATTACCCGCCCTCGATCTCTTCATTTCCAACTGCGGCCGGGACATTAACCGCCTCAACCTGTCTACCCCCCCTCCCCCACTCCAACCTCTCACCCTCACAATGCGCAGCCCTCCAATCCCTCTGCTCCAATCCCAACCTCACCATCAAGCCAGTAGATAAAGGGGGCGCAGTGGTAGTCTGGCGCACTAACCTCTACACCGCTGAAGCCAAATGCCAACTCGACCATGACCCCACCGCCCATCACCAAACCATCATCTCCCAGACCATACAGAACCTCATCACCTCAGGAGATCTCCCACCCACAGCTTCCAACCTCATAGTCCGGGAACCCGCACTGCCCGGTTCTACCTCCTTCCCAAGATCCACAAGCCTGACCACCCTGGCCGACCCATTGTCTCAGCATGCTCCTGCCCCACTGAACTCATCTCTACCTACCTCAACACTGTCCTATTCCCCCTAGTCCAGGAACTCCCCACATACGTTCGAGACACCATCCACGCCCTCCACCTCCTCCAAGACTTCCGTTTCTCCGGCCCCCAACGCCTCATCTTCACCATGGATATCCAATCCCTCTACACCTCCATCCGCCATGACCAGGGCCTCCAAGCCCTCCGATTTTTCCTCTCCCGACGTCCCCAACAGTACCCTTCCACCGACACTCTCATTCGTTTGGCTGAACTGGTCTTCACCCTTAACAATTTCTCCTTTGAATCCTCCCACTTCCTCCAGACCAAAGGGGTAGCCATGGGCACACGTATGGGCCCCAGCTATGCCTGTCTCTTTGTTGGCTACGTAGAACAGTCAATCTTCCGTAATTACACCGGCACCACTCCCCACCTCTTCCTCCGCTACATTGATGACTGCATTGGCGCCACCTCGTGCTCCCGCGAGGAGGTCGAGCAATTCATCAACTTCACCAACACATTCCACTCTGACCTTAAATTTACCTGGACCATCTCTGATACCTCCCTCCCCTTCCTGGACCTCTCCATCTCCATTAATGACGACCGACTTGACACTGGCATTTTTTTACAAACCCACCGACTCCCACAGCTACCTGGATTACACCTCTTCCCACCCTACCTCTTGCAAAAATGCCTTCCCATATTCCCAAATACTCCGCCTTCGCCGTATCTACTCCCAGGAGGACCAGTTCCACCATAGAACACACTAGATGGCCTCCTTCATTAGAGACCACAATTTCCCTTCCCACGTGGTTAAAGATGCCCTCCAACGCATCTCGTCCACATACCGCACCTCCGCCCTCAGACCTCACCCCTCCAACCGTAACAAGGACAGTACGCCCTTGGTGCTCACCTTCCACCCTACCAACCTTTGCATAAACCGAATCATCCGACAACATTTCCGCCACCTCCAAACAGACCCCACCACCAGGGATATATTTCCATTCCCACCCCTTTCCGCCTTCCACAAATACCGTTCCCTCTGTGACTACCTGGTCAGGTCCATGCCCCCCTACAAACCACCCTCCCATCCTGGCACCTTCCCCTGCCGCCACTGGAATTGTAAAACATGTGCACACACCTCCTCCCTCACCTCTACCCAAGGCCCTAAAGGAGCCTTCCACATCCATCAAAGTTTTACCTGCACATCCACTAATATCAATTATTGTATCCATTGCTTCCGATGCAGTCTCCTCTACATTGAAGAGACTGGGCGCCTCCTAGCAGAGCGCTTTAGGGAACATCTCTGGGACACCCACACCAATCAAACACACCGCCCCATGGCCCAACATTTCAACTCCCCCTCCCACTCTGCCGAGGGCATGGAGGTCCTGGGCCTCCTTCACCGCCGCTCCCTCACCACCAGACGCCTGGAGGAAGAACGCCCCATCTTCCACCTCGGAACATGTCAACCCCAGGGCATCAATGTGGACTTCAACAGTTTCCTCATTTCCCCTTCCCCCACCTCACCCCAGTTCCAAACTTCCAGCTCAGCACTGTCCCCATGACTTGTCCGGACTTGTCCGACCTGCCTGTCTCCTTTTCCACCTATCTACTCCACCCTCTCCTCCCTGACCTATCACCTTCATCCCCTCCCCCACTCACCCATTGTACTCTATGCTACTTTCTCCCCACCCCCACCCTCCTCTAGCTTATCTCTCCACCCTTCAGGCTCACTGCCTTTATTCCTGATGAAGGGCTTTTGCCCGAAACGTCGATTTCACTGCTCCTTGGATGCTGCCTGAACTGCTGTGCTCTTCCAGCACCACTGATCCAGAATCTGGTTTCCAGCATCTGCAGTCATTGTTTTTACCTTAGCCATGACCTTGCTGAGTGGTGATACAGGCTACTGTTTCCTGCTGCTCTTTCCCATGTCCCTAAAAGGAAGGATTTACTGAAAAGAGTCTCCTGGCCCCTCCTGGTATAAATATGAGTTCTGATTATAATTGTCATTGTTGGAGTACATTCTGTTTACTGTACAGTTTAAGCTTTCAAAACTGTTGATTTTGACTTCCATGTGGATAAAACTATATTGATTTTTGATTTACCATGACACATTAAATATAGCGATATTAAAATAAATCTCAGCTGGCTGGAAACCACTGCCAGTAATATTTGTGTAAACACTTGTGATGTTCATATGACATTCTCTTATCCTTTAGCTGAATGATGACCATACTCCATTTAATCTAAATGGAATGTCTATTCATCACTGGGTGTGGGAATGGGAAAACAAAACACATAGGTACACAAAGGCACAGTTCTCTGAGTTTGAGCGAGGGCACATCATTGACGCAGAATTGGAAACAGTTCCCTTTGCATCACTTTTCTTGATGGATATCGAAGGGAATAAAGGAGATGGTTGAAATGGAAAGAATGAACAATGTTTCTGCATTTGTTGTGACATGGAAACGGCAAAAAAAACCATGGAGATGAAAGTGATCTCGTAGTGTCAAAGATGCTCAAAATGAATCAGCAGCCAAGTCTTTATGTCAGTTATTTACAATTAACTGGGAAGCTTGGTCCAGATATCAAATTTCAACCAAATCACCGTGACAACGAGATGAGGAAAACAATCTCCAAAAAGAGTAAACTTCACATGAACGATGAAAAGCATCAGTGGAAGATCAGCAGTTGATTTCCTTCACGTCAGTTTTATGCTGCTGGTACAGACCAGTATCACTTCCGGGATTTTGTATAAACATATCAGAAATTTATACATTGCTTCAAGCAGCATGTGGAATTCTCTGGTCGGTTAACACTAACATCTGCATTGTTCCTTTTGTATTCCATTTAAAAAATTGCATAATTCTGTATTACTCCCCATTGATGGGCTTATTACAGCATTCTGCCCTTACACTCCCCTTACACCGCCCTACACTGCTCTACACTCCCCTTACACCGCCCTACACTCCCCCTACACTGCCCCTACACTCCCCTTACACTCCCCTTACACCGCCCTACACTCCCCCTACACTGCCCCTACACTCCCCTTACACTCCCCTTACACCGCCCTACACTCCCCCTACACTGCCCCTACACTCCCCTTACACTCCCCTTACACCGCCCTACACTCCCCCTACACTGCCCCTACACTCCCCTTACACTCCCCTTACACTCCCCTTACACTCCCCTTACACTCCCCCTACACTCCCCTTACACCGCCCTACACTCCCCTTACACCGCCCTACACTGCCCTTACACTCCCCTTACACTGCTCAACACTGCCCTTACACTCCCCCTACACTGCTCAACACTGCCCTTACACCGCCCTACACTGCTCAACACTGCCCTTACACTCCCCCTACACTGCTCAACACTGCCCTTACACTCCCCCTACACTGCTCTACACTCCCCTTACACCGCCCTACACTGCTCAACACTGCCCTTACACTGGTCATTTCCGACTTCTTCGAAGACGTGATCGACGATGCTCTCCACCGCATCTCCTCCACTTCCCGCTCCTCTGCCCTTGAGTCCCGCCCCACCAACCGCCACCAGGACAGAACCCCACTGTTCCTCACCTACCACCCCACCAACCTCCGTATACAGCGTATCATCCGCCGTCATTTCTGCCACCTCCAAACGGACCCCACCACCAGAGATATGTTTCCCTCCCCTCCCCTATCAACGTTCCGAAAAGACCACTCCCTCTGTGACTCCCTCGTCAGGTCCACACCCCCCACCAACCCAACCTCCACTCCCGGCACCTTCCCCTGCAACCGCAAGAAATGTAAAACTTGCACCCACACCTCCTCCCTCACTTCCCTCCAAGGCCCCAAGGGATCCTTCCATATCCGCCACAAATTCACCTGCACCTCCACACACAGCATTTACTGCAGCCGCAGCACCCGATGTGGCTTCCTCTACATTGGGGAGACAGGCTACCTACTTGCGGAACGCTTCAGAGAACACCTCTGTGACACCCGCACCAACCAACCCAACCACCCCGTGGCTCAACACTTTAACTCCCCCTCCCACTCCACCAAGGACATGCAGGTCCTTGGACTCCTCCATCGGCAGAACATAGCAATTTGACGGCTGGAGGAAGAGCGCCTCATCTTCCGCCTAGGAACCCTCCAACCACAAGGGATGAACTCAGATTTCTCCAGTTTCCTCATTTCCCCTCCCCCCACCTTGTTTCAGTCAAATCCCTCGAACTCAGCACCGCCCTCCTAACCTGCAATCTTCTTCCTGACCTCTCCGCCCCCACCCCACTCCGGCCTATCACCCTCACCTTAACCTCCTTCCACCTATCACATTTCCAACGCCCCTCCCCCAAGTCCCTCCTCCCTACCTTTTACGTTAGCCTGCTGGACACACTTTCCTCATTCCTGAAGAAGGGCTCATGCCTGAAACGTCGACTCTCCTGCTTCTTGGATGCTGCCTGACCTGCTGCGCTTTTCCAGCAACACATTTTCAGCACTGCTCTACACAGTCCTTACATTGCTCTACACTGCCCTTACACTGCTCTACACAGTCCTTACGCTGCTCTACACTGCTCTACACACCCCTTACACTGCCCTTACACTGCTCTACACACCCCTTACGCTGCTCTACACTGCTCTACACACCCCTTACACTGCCCTTACGCTGCTCTACACTGCTCTACACACCCCTTACACTGCCCTTACACTGCTCTACACATCCCTTACACTGCTCTACACTGCTCTAACACTGCTCTACACAGCCCTTACGCTCCTCTAAACGGCCCTTACACTGCCCTCACACTGCTCTACACTCCCCTTACACTGCTCTACACTGCTCTTACACTGCTCTATACTTCCCTTACACTGCTCTACATTACCCTTTCCCAGCTCTTACACTGCTCTACATTACCCTTCACTGCCCTTACAGTGCTCTACACGGCCCTTACACTGCTCTACACAGCCCTTAAGATGGAAAATTATAGGCCAATTAGCCTAACCTCGGTTGTTGGTAAAATTCCAGAATCCTTCATTAAGGATGAGGTTTCTAAATTCTTGGAAGAGCAGAGTCTGATTAGAACAAGTCAACGTGGATTTAGTAAGGAGAGGTCGTGTCTGACAAACCTGTTGGAATTCTTTGAAGAGGTGACAAGTAGGTTAGACCAGGGAAACCCAGTGGATGTGGTCTATCTAGACTTCCAAAAGGCCTTTGATAAGGTGCCACACGGGAGGCTGCTGAGCAAGGTGAGGGCCCATGGTGTTCGAGGTGAACTACTGGTATGGATTGAGGATTGGCTGTCTGGCAGAAGGCAGAGAGTTGGGATAAAAGGTTCTTTTTCGGAATGGCAGCTGGTGACAAGTGTCCCGCAGGGTTCGGTGTTGGGGCCGCAGCTGTTCACGTTATATATTAATGATCTGGATGAAGGGACTGGGGGCATTCTAGCGAAGTTTGCGGATGATACGAAGATAGGTGGACAGGCAGGTAGTACTGTGGAAGTGGGAGGCTGCAGAAGGATCTAGACAGTTTGGGAGAGTGGTCCAGGAAATGGCTGATGGAATTCAATGTGAGCAAATGCGAGGTATTGCACTTTGGAAAAAAGAATAAAAGCATAGACTACTTTCTAAACGGTGAGAAAATTTGTAAAGCCAAAGTACAAAGGGATCTGGGAGTGCTAGTCAAGGATTCTCTAAAGGTAAACATGCAGGTTGAGTCTATGATTAAGAAAGTGAATGCAATGTTGTCAGTTTTCTCAAGAAGGTTGGAATATAAAAGCACCGTTGTGCTACTGAGACTTTATAAAGCTCTGGTTAGGCCCCATTTGGGGTACTGTGTCGAGTTTTGGTCCCCACACCTCAGGAAGGACATATTGGCACTGGAGCGTGTCCAGCAGAGATTCACACGGATGATCCCTGGAATGGTAGGTCTAACATACGAGGAACAGCTGAGGATCCTGGGATTGTATTCATTGGAGTTTAGAAGATTAAGGGGAGATCTAATAGAAACTTACAAGATAATACATGGCTTGGAAAGGGTGGACGCTAGGAAATTGTTTCCGTTAGGCGAGGAGACTAGGACTCGTGGATACAGCTTTAGAATTAGAGCGGGTCAATTCAGAACAGAAATGCTGAGACATTTCTTCAGCCAGAGAGTGGTGGGCTTGTGGAATTCATTGCCGTAGAGTGCAGTGGAGGCTGGGACGCTAAATGTCTTCCAGGCAGAGATTGATAAATTCTTAATGTCACAAGGAATTAAGGGCTACGGGGAGAATGCTGGTAAGTGGAGTTGAAATGCCCATCAGCCATGATTGAATGGCGGAGAGGACTCGATGGGCCAAATGGCCTTACTTCCACTCCTATGTTTTATGGTCTTACACTGCCCTTACACTGCCTTTACACTGCTCTACAATGTCCTTATACTACCCTTACACTGCTCTACACAGCCCTTATACTGGTCTACACTACCCTTACACTGCCCTTACACTATCCTTACACTACTCTTACAGTGCTCAATGCAGTCTTAAATCTGCTCCCCCTAATTTTGAGACTTTGCCCTCTTGTCCTAGTTTCACCTCCCAGTGGAATCATCCTCTCTACTTCTGTCCTATCTATCCCCTTTATGTTTTTGTAAGATCACCCTCATTCTTGCAAAATTCTGTTGAATATAATCTCAGTCTACTCAGTCTCTCCTGATAAGTCAACCCCCTCAACTTCGGAATCCACCTCGCGAACCTCCTCTGCGAGTACATCCTTACTCAAGTAAGGAGACCAAAACTGCACACAGTACTCCAGGTGTGGTCTCACCAGCTCCCTGTACAGCTGCAACATAACCTCCCTACTTTTAAACTCAAGCCCTTTCCCAATGAAAGATAAAATTCCATTTGCCGCCTTAACTACCTGTTGTAGCTGCCGACCAACCTTCTGTGATTCATGCACAAGGGCACCCATAGCAGCATGCTGCAACTTTTTCCTGTTCAAATACTGTTGTGCCTACCAAAAAGGATCCCCTCACAATTACCAGCACTGTACCTCATCTGCCAGATCTTTGCCCACTCACTTAAACTACGTTCCTTTGCACAGTTTCACAGTCTTCTGCACTTTGCTCTATCACTTAGCTGAGTGACATCTGCAAACTTTGACACACTACATGTGGATCTCAGCTCCAAATCATCCATGTAAATTGTAATCATTGTTAGCATTTTAAAAGAACCCTACTAAAGGGTTGTGATTCAGTGCAATCACCAGTAGCTGTCGGAAGCAAACAAAAGAATGAGCGACCAGGTCCCTAGCTCAGGTAATTTCAACAAACAGAGCACTTCTGTCAATGTCAGATAACACACAAATGGGAGTTGATTTTAGAATCCTGAACAGTAAAAAGTTGTTTTCCTTAACTTGTGGAATATTTGTCACACAGTCCCTGGAATTATGTGAATGCCAGATGATGGGCAACTTATTTTTAAGTACACTTGAATCAATTAAATAAACTGTGAGACATCTGACCTAATACTCAAGTCGGTGGCGCAGTGGCACAGTGGTTAGCACTGCTGCCTCACAGCGACAGAAACCCAGGTTCAATTCCCGACTCAGGTGACTGACTGTGTGGAGTTTGCACGTTCTCCCTGTGTCTGCGTGGGTTTGCTCCGGTTTCCTCCCACAGTCCAAAGATGTGCCATGCTAAATTGTCCATGGTGTTAGGTGAAGGGGTAGATGTAGGAGTATGGGTGGGTGGCGGGTCGGTGTGGACTTGTTGGGATGAAGGGCCTGTTTCCACACTCTAAGTAATCTAATCTAATCTCGTGGTATCAGATTGACAATGTTGAAGAGAAGTTCTGTTTAAAAGAAAATCCTTATTACTTTGTTGCATTCTTGCTGAGATATAGAATTAATCTATGGCAAATTTAATCATTATTGCAAAGATCATGGCTCACCCGAGAGTGATCCAGAGATGGATGGGCTTTCAGTACTTACAGGTGTCCTCATCCTCGGTGAAAACACTGATCACATAGCAGGCATAGACAAAGCCAATCAGCTGTAGGGAGAACAGACAAACAGAAGTGAAAGTTACAACCTGATGGAAGTAGTTTTCAATGTATTTCACAATCCTTGGAATAGAACTGACTGATTTTATTCTTTATTATTCTTTCCTTAATTCTAAAAAAAATTAAATAACGCAGTGAGTAAAATAAGATGTAACACTGGAGACCAGCTCAACAGAGTACATCCTGTACAGACCACGTCCCAATGCTGCCTGCCTTGCTGTGTTCTCCCAGCCTCCTGCCTGTCCCTCCTGATGCTGCCTGCCTTGCTGTGTTCCCCCAGCCTCCTGCCTGTCCCTCCTGATGCTGCCTGCCTTGCTCTGTTCCTCCAGCCACCTGCCTGTCCCTCCTGATGCTGCCTGCCTTGCTGTGTTCTCCCAGCCTCCTGCCTGTCCCTCCTGATGCTGCCTGCCTTGCTGTGTTCTTCCAGCCTCCTGGCTGTCCCTCCTGATGCTGTCTGCCTTGCTCTGTTCCTCCAGCCACCTGCCTGTCCCTCCTGATGCTGCCTGCCTTGCTGGGTTCCCCCAGCCTCCTGCCTGTCCCTCCTGATGCTGCCTGCCTTGCTGTGTTCTCCCATCCTCCTGCCTGTCCCTCCTGATGCTGCCTGCCTTGCTGTGTTCTCCCATCCACCTGCCTGTCCCTCCTGATGCTGCCTGCCTTGCTGTGTTCTCCCAGCCTCCTGCCTGTCCCTCCTGATGCTGCCTGCCTTGCTGGGTTCCCCCAGCCTCCTGCCTGTCCCTCCTGATGCTGCCTGCCTTGCTGTGTTCTCCCATCCTCCTGCCTGTCCCTCCTGATGCTGCCTGCCTTGCTGTGTTCTCCCAGCCTCCTGCCTGTCCCTCCTGATGCTGCCTGCCTTGCTGTGTTACCCCAGCCTCTTGTCTGTCTACTTTGGGTTCCAGCATCTGCAGGTTTATTTTTTGTCTCTTTATGGAGCACTTTACTGCCGTTTTGGGGAATTCTAAGTGTTATTAATTTTTAATTGATTTATTTAAGTTAATTCTCAGGGCTGCAAAGTTTTTGAAATCGAACCAAATTTTGTGTTTTACATTTAACTTAAGTATAAACTTTTACAGTGGTCGTCAGTGGTACACTTAGCTGTCCACTTGTGACAGCACTCTGCTAATTTAGCAACTAGCTCATTCTGGTTTCCACACTGAGGCTTTGACTCAGATCTCTGGGATTTTTGCTCAGATAAATATAGGAGGCTTTTGAGAATGCAGGGAGTGAATAATCTGGAGGCCAATATGGAGTATAGGTTCCACATAGTACAAGGTATTTCATCAAACAAGAAATGGTCTGAGAGAGAGACTAAGAGCTTAGCAAACCTGAGAGCTGAAGTCCAGACACATTCATTAAATGAGCAGGAAACTGATTGGTTGGTACAGTTTTTTAAAAAATGAACTTCAGAGGGACCTAAGTACTGTGTTAAACTTATAGCTTACTTGTTTAAACACCTTAACATAGTTAAACAAAAGACAGAAGAACTGAAGATGCTGGAAATTAGGAACAAAAACAGGAATGGCTGGGAAAACTCAGCAGGTCTGGCAGCATCTGTGGAAAGAAAGCAGTCAGGGAATTGGGCTTGGAGGTCACCTGCCTGTGGGGATCGTAGCTGCAGTCTGCTTTGGAAAATGATACTGCTGCCATTCACGCTATTTCCACCCGTCTCCCCCCTCAACAATCCATAAGGTTCAGATGGAGTGAAATGTGAGTTTGTCCATTTTTACAGGAGGGATAGGAAAACAGAATCTTATTTAAATGAATGGGCTACAGAACACTGCAGTTATTTTTAATGGAGAGTTTATCCTTATATAGAATGTGGGCATTGCTCACATTTGTTTCCAATCCTTAACAACAGCAGTGGTTAGCACTGCTGCCTCACAGCGCCTGTAGACCCTGGTTCAATTTCCGACTCAGGCGACTGACTGTGTGGAGTTTGCACGTTCTCCCCGTGTCTGCGTGGGTTTCCTCTGGGTGCTCCGGTTTCCTCCCACAGTCACAAAGATGTGCGGGTCAGGTGAATTGGCCAAGCTAAATTGCCCGTAGTGTTAGGTAAGGGGTAAATGTATGGGTGGGTTGCGCTTCGGCGGGTCGGTGTGGACTTGTTGGGCCGAAGGGCCTGTTTCCACACTGTAAGTCTAATCTAATCTAAACCCTTATTGAGCAGCTTGCAGCTGTTTCAGTGGACAGTTCAGAGTCTACCACATCACTGTGCCTATTGAGATAGATATAGGCCAGACCAGGTAAAGATGGGTCTCTCATTACACAGAGAGATATAGAGGCCTGCTGATGATGCTAACCTGAGGGTCAGCGTGCCTTAGGTGAGGGAGAGGTTGAGAAGGAGAATCCTTCAGGGTAATCTCAGCTGGTGCGGGAATTGAACCCTATGCTGTTGACATCACTCACCTACCGCCCTGTCAACTGAGCTAACCACCCACAAACAGCATTAATCAGCCTGATCATTGGTCCACGGTTACCATTGCCAAACTTTTAATTCCAGATTTTATTGTATTCAAATTTTGCCATTTGGCAAGATTGGGTGAGAAATCGCCTCACCAGGACAGTAGGCTGGGGTTCTGGATGATTCCTGATGAAGGGCTTATGCCCGAAACGTCGAATTTCCTATTCCTTGGATGCTGCCTGACCTGCTTTAACCAGCAACACATTTTCTTCTGGATATTTGGTCCAGTTACGTTACCAGCATTGCAGGAGAGGAGATGTCAGGCCACGGGCAAAGTTAGGGCCAAATAACCTCCCCCTGCTCCTATCTCTGCTGATTTTGTGTAAGACGCCAATTCTATAACGCACATTATTAAGGCACTGACCCCCATTATCATTATGTATGTAGAACTAAAATAAAATCATTTTTCAAACCTTACCCTTAACTAACAATCTTTTAAAAGTATTTTAATGATCCTTGAATAATTAGCATTTCTTTCAAAAACAGAGCTGCTAAACATAAAACACATAATTATTTATGATGCATTTCCTAATTCACATATTCACAAAGAGAAAAGAAACAATTTTTTATTAAATTTGACTGATTGCATATTCTCTTTGAAATCATCCTAAATTACAGAGCACACTTGCATTTATTTTTCACTTTCAATTATTAATGCCATCACAGATTATCTTTTAAGTTGTTGACACGCGGACCTGTCAGGAACTCAGAATGCAATACTGTACCGACAGCACTGCTCATTGGGCAATTCCCAATTAGTATTGTGGGATTTGTTTCAATTATTGGGTAATGTTTTGATTTTAATTACAAAAGACAGTTAAAGCCCTGTTCATGTTCCAGCAATGTCAGCCTCACTTACATAATGCAAAACTATACCACAATCCATTATTTTCATGAGAAAACAGAATACACTGAGGCAGATCTAGGTCAAGTGAATAGTTTACAAGCACTTTGTAGCTGTTACTGTCTAGCTGTTAATATTAATGAGGTGCTGCTGAGATTACTGTTACTTTTGGTTGGATTGACCAACTGTCAGTTTTACTTTGAGCTGTTCTGAAATATCCATCTTAAATACGTGCACAACAGGTAATCTAATCAAAGAATAAAATCAATTGTACTGACAAGCAGCTTTGAAATACAACTATGGGGCATCTTCTTATGCTGTCTGTCCAAAGGCAGGTGCAACAGTGCCACAGCATTCACCATGGGTATCGAAGGAAGCAGGTTCTGAATACACCAGGATGCTGTTTGCAGCCACCAGCTGTCCAGCCAACTGAACCACCCAACTCCCCAAAGAACCCAGGTTGCTATGGCAACAAATACTTTTCCATGATAATGGCCAAGTGGTATTAATGCTGGACTGTTAATCCAGAGACCCAGGTCAACTTCAAATCCCACAGATGGTGGAATTTGAATTCAATAAAAATCTGGAATTAAAGAGGCTAACGGTGGTGATGAAACAATTGTTGGAAAAACCCACCTGGTTCACTAATGTCCTTTAGGGAAAGGAAGTAGCCATCCTTACCTGGTCTGGTCTATCTGTGTCTCCAGACCCACAGCAATATGGTTGACTCTTAACTGCCTTCTGGGTAATTAGGGATGGGCAATAAATGCTGATCCAGCCAGAGATGCCATCATTCTATGAATGATTAAAAGCAAATGCTGTAGTCCTTTGATGGTGATGGTAGGGGCCTCAGTCTCTTTCTCTCATATTGACCAAGGCTCTCTCTCACTCTTACAGCCTGTCATTGACAAATTGGAAGGATTTATGAGTTGCTACTCATCTTCGGTCAGTTATGAGCACAGCTCCCATGACCATCAGGGCCTGGACAGGAGCTCAAATCCTTAGCTTCAAGGTGGGGATGCTAGCCTCTAAATGGGCCACTGTCATCAAAACCTCATACAGACCTTTTAACCAGCTTCACGGGCAAGAGGCAGGGCCAGGACAGCACCTTCCCGAGCAATATTAGAAGAATCGAGCATTGTTGACTGAGAAAACCCAAGTGCTAGGGACCAAATTATGACTGAAATGAATGAAGGATAATAACCACCTTTCTTCAATGAGCATCTGTTGTGACAGGAAGGGAGAATATAATATTCAGGAGCTCAAAGAATGTTTTTTAAAGTCATCAGAACTGCAGGGAAAGTAACTTAGATTAGCTGCGAAATAACTACACAGAGGCCTGTCTTCCATCACCAAGTCACCCTTTGTCTATACATGAACAATATTTGATGTTAGTATGGTCTCATTTCGAGCCAGGGACCAGAGTGTCAGTATCTCCGACAATGCTGCCTTTTTTTTTTCTTTTTTTTGTTATTCAATATCCATCACCAGGAAGACAGGAAAACACCTGAGTGGCCAGTGACAAGCAGTGCCCTTCACATCAAAGGGCAATGCTGTGTGACAATGCTGCCTTTACCTGTCAGCCAGGGCTCTCTGATTGGATCAAATTAACAACCCTAATCAGGGAACTCACATTCTATGATGTCCAGCTGGCTAACTGTGTTACAATCCTCTTTACTATTCAACAGAATAATCTCCTGCTCCCAGAACATGCATAAAACATCCTCTCTGCTAACAGTATCATTGTTCAATGCTGAAAGATGCAGAGCAATGGAATGGATTAATTAGATGTATCGAGGAAATAGGACAGTGTTTAACTGCACAGATGAGAAACAACTAGTGTTGATGACAGGTCTTGGCAGGAGGACTACCATACTTCCTGATATAGCACATGGAGTTTCAGACCTCCAAACCTGCTTATCAATATTGATTTCTGTCTGAACTGAATTGTGAGATGGTATAGAATGTTTTCCAAAGTCTGCATGTGTACAGAAAAGTTTATTACTTGAATCTGTAACAGATTTACAGTTGTCTGTAAGCCAAGGACCACAAAATGAACCCTGCAACGTCTACAGAAAACCTTTTCTCAAAACGTGCCAAAGATGGGCGGCATGGTGGCTCAGTGGTCAGCACTGCTGCCTGACAGTGCCAGGGATCTGGGTTTGATTTCAGTCTTGGATGACTGTCTGTGTGGAGTTTGCACATTCCCCTTCCCCCCACCCCCCTCCCCACCCCCCCCGCCCTCCCGCCCAGTGTCTGTGTGGGTTTCCTCTGGGTGCTCCAGTTTACTCCCACTTCAAAAGATGTGTAGGTTAGGTGGATTAGCCATGGGAAATACAGGGTTACAGGAAAAGGTAGTGAGTTTGGATAGGATGCTCTTCGGAGAGTCAGTCTGGACTTGTTGGGCCGAATGGCCTGTTTCCACACTGTAGGAATTCTACGAACGATTCTATGATCTATGATGTAATGAGAGAACATCTTTTTCTGAATGCTCAAACCCCTTGCATAGAGACCTGGGGCTCAACTCTTGAAGATGCAATTTTGAATGAGTTTGAACATTGATGAGATGGAAGCCTACCTTGATGAGATGGAAACCCGCATTGATGAGATGGAAACCCACCTTGGTGAGATGGAAGCCCACCTTGATGAGATGGAAACCCACCTTGATGAGATGGAAGCCAACCTTGGTGAGATGGAAGCCCACCTTGATGAGATGGAAGCCCACCTTGATGAGATGGAAACCCACCTTGATGAGATGGAAGCCCATCTTGGTGAGATGGAAGCCCACATTGATGAGATGGAAGCCCACCTTGATGAGATGGAAGCCCACCTTGAGGCAATGATTCGCAGTGTATTTTATTTGCCCAAATTTGGCACCTAAAAAGATTAATAGTTATGTTTAAGCAGCATTGGTGTCTCTGCAGTAGTGAAATATCAGGCCGGTATATTTCATAGAATCCCTACCTTGCAGAAAGTGGCTATATGACTCATTGAGTCTGAACCAACCCTCCAAAGAGCATCATGCTCCCCTACCCTAATCCAACATTTCCCATGGCCAATTCACCTGACCCGCACATCTTTGGACTGTGGGAGGAAACTGGAGCACCCGGAGGAAACCCACGCAAACACGGGGAGAATATGCAAACTCTGCACAGACAATCATCCAAGGCTGGAATCATTCCCAGGTCCCTGGTACTGTGAGGCACCAGTGCTAACCACTGAGCCACCAATTGCCTGTAATATGCTGTGATCTTAAACTATTGTGCCAGCTATAAACCATCAGTGTTCTATTGCACAAAATCTATGTTGCCTAAACTGCAGTTTTCAGAACGTATAAAAGAGCGGGCAGTTCGATAGAAACTGACACTCTTAAAGCATTGATCTCTCAAGGATAAGTATGAATGCTGACAGTAACATCTAATCTTGTATCTAAATAATATCATTTCTTATACCTAGTGTGGATGTTGAGACTGTTGTCTGAGTAATGAATGTCACATTATTAGCTTCTCTTTTCCTCCTTGGTAACTATTTAAGGCAGTTCAATCTATTTCTGGTGGGAGCCTAACCACCTAATTTAAAGTCCTCATGAAAATTGTAGTCAGTGGCCTTATGAGTTGAAATCGGTAACTTGTGTTTTTTTTTTCATTTTTAGCCTCTATAGCTATGTTTATGTTGAAATACAGGGCCAATGGGGAGGATTAACATCATTTTTTAATGTAATTGTAGCTTTTTTATTTTTGGGGTTTACTGGGCCTGTTAAGATGAATAGCTATCCATTGGTTACTTGACTCCTGGTGTCATGGTACACTCATAGAACAGTATTTATAGGACACTCAAGATATTTTTAAACTGTTATTAGTCAAACCCCGTTCCCAGTTAATTTAGACTGCTGTGTGGCTGAATCCAAGTTGACCAGTAATAGGATAAATAGAATAAGCAACCATTACAAAAACACAGTTGTATAAACTGACCAAGATTGGTAACTAAACATATCAGAGTTTAGATCAGAGTGGTGCTGGAAAAGCACAGCAGGTCAGGCAGCATCCGAGGAGCAGGAAAATCGACGTTTCAGGCAAAAGTCCTTTTGCCTAACTAAATATATCAGCCAGTTGACATTTTGTAAAGATAGTCAAACAAGGGTATTAGCCTGATACTAAAGGATGATAGAAGGACAGTAACCAAGAAGGATTTAGGCTCAGAGGAGAAGGAAATTGCATCAAATGAGTGGAGATAAGAACTAACAAGACTATATTGGTGGGAATCGTTTGTAGGTCCCTTAGCAATTGCAATACTATTGGACAGTGCTGTAAACAACAAATAAGAGACACATACAACAAAGGAAAGACATTATTTTGAGGCACTTTAATCTTTTCATAAACTGAACAAATCAAATTGGCAAATTAGTTTGAAGGACAAGTTCATGGAAGCAGTTTCATAGAAACCAACCAGAGTAGAGGTTATTTACAATACAATTCAATACATCATAGGAACAGGCCCTTCAGCACACCAAGCACGTACCGATTCCTGACCCTTATTTAGACTCACTACCAATTGCCTTACGTTGTGTAATGAGTTAGAGTTAATTAGTAACCTCACCGTAAGAAATCCACTTGGCAAAAGTAATTATAACATGTTGGAATTTAAAGTTGTATTTGAGTAACGTACACATGGCCAAAGTTACTTAAATACTTAGTGTACTCATAGGCAATTACTTAAGTGCAATATCTTAAGAACATTGCTTAGGATAGACTAAGATATTACATATAAAGTTGTGATAAATATGCAATATCAAACGCATGGTCAGGGATGGGACTCTGGGATTGGGCTCATCAATCACACAAGACCAACCGAACCCATGACCAGTATCATGGACCTTCTGTGGTGGACAATCATACTCGTTAGCTAGTGATTGCCAATATGCTATGCAATAGCAAACATTTAAATAAATATTTCTTAATAGAATGCAGATTTGTTGAGAATGAAGAAGTAAAACTCCATGGAGAAAGAGATCGATCAATGGCTAACCACACAGGTTAAGTATTGGAATAAAAGAGATTCATGATATTGTCAGGAAGGGTAATAATTGTGAGGATTAGATAAGTTTTCATCATGAGCTAGATGAAAAGAAATAGTACAAAGGATGAAAATAAAATGAGGGCAACATGAAAACTGTCTGTAAGCAGTTTCATAAGCATGTAAAAGGAAGAGAGCAATTTTAGTAAATGGGGGTCCCTTAGAGACTGAGACAGGAGAAATGCAAATGAGGAGTATGGAGTATGATATGAAGTAACTATTCTGTCTTCAATGTAGAAAACACAGGAAAAATGCCTGCAATAATGTGAAAACAATGAGAGTAAGAAACTTTAAACAATTACTATTTGTAAAGGAAAGAAAGAAAAATCGTAGATTTATATCACACCTTCACAACCAATGAATCACTTTAGAAGGGTCATCACTGCTGGAGTAAGCTCACTGTTGTAGTATGGGAAACACCAAGATAAGTTGCACGCAGAAAACTCCCGTAACCATCAATGAGAAAATACTGGAGAAATTAATGAGACATATTCTCAAAGTTTCAGAAGGAAGTTGCCAGGGACATGAAGCATGAACTGACCATGATCTTTCAAATGGTGATTCTGGACTGCTTCCAATGGATTGAAAGTAGAAAAATCAGAAAACAAAATGTTTTTTAAATGATCAAGCATTAACTGTTGTTTTACAGAGATATTTGTGCCCTGTGCAAAATGGATAGAAATTGTAATTGTGAAAACACATGGCATGTTGATCTTCGTTGCAAAAGAGTTAGAGTACGTGAATCTTGTTGCAATTTTACAAGGTATTAATGAGAACAAGGTGAGAAGTCACCTGATACCAGATTATCGTCCAACAGATTTATCTGAAATCACAACCTTTCAGAGCACTGCTCCACCATCAGGTGAAGTGATAGACTATAACCTGGTGGCAGGTGACTTCTGACCTTGTCCACCCCAATCCAACAACGGCACGCTCACGTTAATGAGTGCCCACCTGGGATTACTGTGTATAGTTTTGATCTCCATAGTTAAGGAAGGATAAACTTGTCTTTATGGGACCACTAAAGCAACATTAGGTTGATACCTGGAATGTAGAAGAGGCTATCCTATGTGGAGATTAAATGGAATGGAACTAAACACATTGGTATTTTGATGAATAACTGTTGAATAATGGTGCTCTCCTGTTTTTGAAAGTTTCCAAGAGGATTTGATGAGATACGTATCCCTAGTTGGAATAGTTTGAAATAGCAGGTATTTTCAGATGTTAAGGGAACATTCATTTCAGACTGAGATGAGGGACTCTTTCCTCACTTCCTTGGAACTATCCACCCAGAAGACTGTGGAACATGAGCTCTTAAGTTTATGTAAGGTTGAGGTTGATTTATAGACATTGAATTTGGAGAATGGGTGGGAAAATGGAGGTAAGATTGAAAATCAGCCATTAACGTCTCACATGACAGAACAATCTGAGGATTTGCGTAGCCTCTGCCTTTTCATGATTGTTAAATAGAAAACACATATTCTGACAAACAGATATCTGAACCATAGTTTATCCTAACAGTTGCTGGCCTTGCTGACACAATTTTCTACACTAATTTTACTTTTGTCCCTTTTTAGAAGCATGACAAAGGGGTAAGGAGTCTCCTTCAAGCAGAAAAGGTCAATTAATTACATTCAGATAGAATTATAAGTAACACATGAAAAGAGAAACTGTGGGCTGCACATGGCCCAAGTATAATAATGTACTTGTTGGGTATGAGAACTTGTAAATGGTCCATCAATGCTAAATTAAGCACATTTAGTCAAAGCTAAATTGAGGGCTTCACTGCTTTGGTCAAAGCGCAATCTTTTGAATTGAGTTTTTGAATGTAAAAACTGTTTTCAGATGTAATAAACTTTAGCTATTAAACACTTCTCAATTAATGCTAATTACAAACTTTGGTAAAAACATAATAGCAGGACATAAAATGGAAAAATTAAAATGAAAAGTAAGACAATAAGACCATAATATGGCCATTCAGCCCATCGGATCTGCTCCACCATTCAATCATGGCAGATATTTTTCTGAACCCCATCCTCCTGCCTTCTCCCAGTAACCCTTGATCCCCTTACTAATCAAGAACCTATCTATCTCTGTCATAAACACACTCAATGACTTGGCCTCCACAGCCTTCTACAGCAATAAGTTCCACAGATTCCCCACCTTCTGACTGAAGAAGTCCCTCCTCATCTCAGTTCTAAAGGGTCGTCCCTTCACTCTGAGGCTGTCCCTTTGAGTCCTAGTCTCTCCCACCAGTGGAAACATCTTCTCCACGTCCATTCTATCCAGGCCTCTCAGTATTCTGTACGTTTTAGTCAGATCACTCCCTGCACATCCTTAGAAACGCCATCGAGTACAGACTTAGAGTCCTGACCTGCTCTTCATATGACAGGCCCTTCATCCCCAAGATCATTCTTAGAAACTTCCTCTGGAACCTCTCCAAGGCCAGCACATCTTTCCTTAGATACAGGGCCCAAAAATGCCAACAACATTTCAAATGCAGCCTCTCTGCTCTTGTATTCTAGGTCTCTTGAAATGAATGCTAACATTGCATTTGCCTTCCTAATTGCCATATGAACATGCATGCTAACCTGAAGACAATCCTGCATCTTTGTGTTCTTCACTTGACCTAGAGTCCGCTCAGTCTGAATACATGGATGCCCACTGCATCCCTGTGTGCACTGCCCTGCCTTTCTACTCATTTCCCCATCAACCAGAGATCCTAGATGCAGATTACTTTGTCTTGTCATTTAGTGCATGTACAAAGTCAGGAAGCTCCTCAACAGGCCTTTCTCAAGTGAAGGAGGAGGGGTTCCAGCAGGGATAGGTAGGTGGGTTTGGGTGGAATGGTCTTTGGAGTGTCAATGTGACTCAATGGGCTGAATGGCCTGCTTCTAACTGTAGGGATTCTATCAATCTGTGTTGCTTGGATAACTCAGACAGAGCAATGTCTCTACAGTGTATTAACCATACAGATCCAACCCAGACTGCCTCACACACATATCACATGACACAATTCACCCGTGCCTTTCTGAGCTTAGAAATTCTCAAGATCATCATGCAAGGGGGTGTGCAGTCACCCTGATCCCCTGGCCCAGTCAGGTTGCAGCTACTGGATAGAACTTTTTAAAAAATTCCTTTGTGGGGTGTTTGCATCACCGGCTCGGCCCAGCATTTATTGCCCGGCCCTTGGGAAGGTGGGGGCGAGCTGCCTTCTCGAACCACTGCAGTCTATGTGCTGGAGGTAGAGCCACAATGTTGTTAGGGAGGAAACTACATGGGGAAACCAGGACACGGGAACTCCACCGGGACGCCAACTCCATGACCCTCATGCGGCACCTTTTTAAGGGACTTTTCAAAATCCAGGTACATGAGATCTACAGCTTCCCTATTGGTTATCTACCACTTACATCCTCAAACATAATTTTCCTTTTAAACAACTATGATGACTTCGGTTAAACTGTGGTTTTCTGAGCGTATGACAACTTAATGAGAAATTCCTGTACCTTCTAAGAACAATTATCAGAATAATAGGCATGTAGTTCATGGTTCTTGGTGCGTAATGAAATTGAAGAAAAGTCATGAGATGTGAACTCTGTTTCTCCCTTTCACAGATGCTGTCAGACTTCCTGACTTTCCCCACTGCTTTGTTCCTTAGTTCAGATATTCAAAATCTACAGTATTTTACTTATTTTATTTATATAATCATGCTGTAACTGATTATGTGACTCTAACGTCAGTCAGAGAGAAGATATTAGTTTAGAGTGAAGAGAGGGAGGTTTTAGGTACTGCACTGGAGAGCTGTAAATGATGTCCTGATACATCCAGATGCAGATAAGGATGTGTTACAGGACACAAGGTGCTAAAGAATCTTCTGAGGAAGGGTTACAGGACCTGAAACATTAACTCTGATTTCTCTCCACAGGTGCTGCCAGACCTGCTGAGCTTTTCCAGCAACTTCTATTGTTGTTGCTAAAGAATCTTACTTAGAGATAAAGACCAAACAGCCTCAGGGTATGTATAAACACTCATAGCCTGAGATACTCCAGAGCATTGCCTCTAACCTTAGGTTGCATTATTGGGTTAAAGGACATGATCAAGCAGATGCCTCTCTTCCTGCTTTGTTGAATAATGGAGCAGCATATGCTAACATGCAATCTGCTGTGATTCTGTTACCTTCTTTTAAAAATATTTTTAGTTTGAGAATGGAGAAGGGAGCTGCTACCTTGTGATTTATTCATGGGCTGTTTGCCAAACTCTGTCACCATGAGCAGGTAAATACATTTGGATGTTAGGTTGCCAACCTTATCCATTACAATTGGTGTCACCCACAAGGTCAAGCTTTTCATTTTGGTTAAACATAAAGAAGTGCTACAATGCATGCACAGAGAAACTAATTTCCTCCTTGAAACATGTGAGAAGCCTGACTGCTCTCTGTTCAAGGTAAAAATAACACTATTTCCTTCTCAATTATACCTGAGCACCCAACTATCATTGCATCCATCCAATTAGCATTGCTAATTAGTTTAGCTGCATTTTGTAAGTATATCTCTGAGATCAGATGCATCACAGAGACTTTTGGATGGACCCTCCAAATATTGTCAATCCTTGATTGCATTTTCTGTGTTCTGTTACCTGCAGCCTATTCAGTGAAATTGATATGTATTAAGATCTTCAATAAAGCAGTTTTCTGACAGAACATATTGAGAACAGCTCTGACTGTTTCAGTTAAAATACATCCTAAAGATATTCTATTCATTAAGCAGTATGATTATGACAATGCCTACATCCTCTGGAAAAATAAATTCCTGTAGATTATGTGAAAGTTTTCTTAGAGCAGAAGGTATTGCTGGGAGCACAGGCTGTTTTTCTGCTTTCCTGTCCTCCGTGTGTGAAAAATACAGTGATCACCTTTTAGAAGTCTGACCATCTACTCAGAACACTTTCACTGGAAAGATAGAGACTGAGGGGTGACCTGATCGAAGTCTGCAAGATTACGAGAGACATAGGCAGGGTGGTTAGTCGGAGGCTTTTCCCAGGATGGAATGGTCAACTACGAGAGGGCACAGGTTCAAGGTGAGAGGGGAGGAAGTTTACAGGAGGAGTGGGGGGAAGATTTTTCACTGGAACGCCCTGCCAGTGGAGGTGATGGAAGCAGGCACTTTAGCTAAGTTTCCAAGGTGAATCTTGATAGTCACATGAATGGGAAGCAAACAGAGGCATAGAAGCTGTACATGGGCAATAAGCAGAGCTAAATAAGGACTGGGAATTGGAATAGGCTTGGTGGGCCGAAGGGCCTGTTCCTGTGCTGTATTGTGTTGTACCGTACATCTAATAGATTTTAAAATTCTGGCAAATTGCTAAACTTGAAACAATGATATTTTCCAAGTTTTGATTAGCCCACAGGAAACAACTTGAGGCATACAGTTGGGGATTGCAGTGTCTTACCCATTAACACTGCCAAGTACAGCTCCTGCAGACCCTGGCACTTGGCTTGATACCCCGTTATCCCCCTTCCCCACAACTCCCACACCCCCTGGGATCTGACTTAGCCTTTACCCCTGCACCGGATCTGACACAGCCACTACCACCAGCTGGTGTTTCGGAATGGGATTGAGGATGTCCTTGGCCAAACAAGTTTGTATTGGAAAAGGCTTCAGTGAAACAGGGCTAGAGTGTGTGTGGGGTGGGGGTTGGTGGCGGGGTGGAGGATGGGAAGGTGTTTTGCTGTGAAGTAGTTTTACAAATCCAGACTTTGTGGAAAGATTGTTTGTAACTTTTGACTTTGGACTGACTTTTGAAGATGGTCTGCATCAACAGGTATTGCTGGGAGAGGACAGTGTGTTTGAAATAGTTAGGTGTGTATGTGGAACAACTCAATGTTTCTTTGTTGTGGTTCTGCTCGCCGAGCTGGAAGTTTTTGCTGCAAATGTTTCGTTCCCTGGCTAGGGAACATCATCAGTGCTGTTGGAGCCTCGTGTGAAGCGCTGCTTTGATGTTTCTTCCGGTATTTATATTGGTTTGTTCTTGCCGCTTCCGGGTGTCAGTTTCAGCTGCAGTGATTTGTATGTGGGGTCCAGGTCGATGTGTCTGTTGATGGATGTTCTTGCCGTTTCCGGGTGTCAGTTTCAGCTGTAGTGGTTTGTATATGGTGTCCAGGTCAATGTGTCTGTTGATGGAGTTTGGGGATGAACAAAAACTTCCAGCTCGGCGAGCAGAACCACAATAACGGATACCCGAGCTACAAATCTTCAATCAGATTTTAAAAACTCAATGTTTCTCATTGTTAATTATTTCCTGGATGTTCCCAATAATGTGCTAGTTAACCTGGCAGTGTGGGAAGGGTAAAGGCTGAAGGAGGACCAGACATTTGGTGTTCCTTCAGCCCCACCCAAATGTTTTGAGGGGTGACCATCCAGTTTTGCAGGAATTCAATGAGTACAGTGTTATTTGTAAGACACACTTACTTCAGGATGGTTTAGGCAGATCCATGGTGACCATTAAAAATCCATTAAAAATGCACCATACCCTTCGAATATATCTGAACCTCAGATCTTTTGTCAGTCTCATTATTATTGGATGTAGGTTTGCTCGCTGAGTTGGAAAGTTCATTTCCAGATATTTTGTCACCCAACTAGGTAACATCTTCACCTAGTATGGTGACGAAACATCTGGAAATGAACCTTCCAGCTCAGTGAGCAAACCTACTTCCAGAACCTCAACCTGAGCTACCATTCTTCTCAAAACTCACTAATTATTATTAAAATAAGTTTATGTCACATTTATCAATCTTGTTGTACGTACTGACCAAACGCTTGAGGAAGGAAGTTCTGTGGTTTTGGACAATGTCGTACAACAAAGCATTCAGGTCATGTTAAAGTGAATTGGAGGGTCTTAAGTTACTTCCATATGATAATGTGTCCAAAATATTAAGCCATATGTGCTGCCTTTCCACACAGAGTAGGAAATCCCTCTGTAAGTGCATTGTGGGTCTACCTACAGCACATGGCCTATAGTGGTTCAAGATGGTAGCTCACCCCCACCTTCTCAAGGGCAACCAGGGATGGAACAATAAAATGTTGGCTAAGCCAACTACACTCATGGCTCATATCCAAATGTATAAACAAGAAGCTATTCAAATTGGGTCGAGGTATTTCAAATAAATCATAAAATAAACAGCAAAACATTAGAGATATTTTATAGATGATTGTTGCTTATGGGTTTCCAGAGGAAATTGTGTCTGACAACTGACCTCGATTTTGTTCAGAGGCTTTTCGAATGTTATGAGAGTGAGTGGATTAAAACTGATTCCAGTTCCACCATAGCCTGCAGTTTGAGGTAGGGCAGCAGATTGTACTGTGTAAATTATTAACTGTGCTCTTGTTAAATAAAAACAGGTACAAACAGAAAGGAATGTTAGATGTCATTGAATCGCAAATTGGCGATTTATTTATTTATTGTAACACACCCCACTCCACTAACACGATTATTCCAGCTGAACTGTTTCGTAGACAACCCAAAATCTGGTTTTCACTGGCAACAGTACATTCAGTGGAAGGGAAAACATCATTAGACTGAGAGCTAGATCAAGGTCTAAAGCTGAACCAGGAGGCTAAGGTAAAATAGAATAACCAAAAATAGCTAAAGTAGCTGCCAGAGAGAGTAGTAAAATTATGTGGTTCTTGTACATACCTGGCTCACCCCCACCTTCTCAAGAGCAAATAGGGAAGGGCAATAAATGTTGGCACAGCCAGTGATACCTATGTCCAGTGGGTAGATTTTAAAGATTACTTCGATACAAGTTGAGACCGAAAGCTGGTCAGATCTGCATCAGACTTAGACAAGACGTGTTTGATGAAAAGGAAAATTCAATTGAAGGTCAAAGATAAGATCAGTCCATGCACAAGAAAAGTTCTCAGTCTCGGGCAAAGACAGGCCAATGTCCTTCCCCAAGTTTTGAATTTGTGAGTCAAGAAAGCAGGTATCCTCTTAAGAACAGTGTGGATGTTTTAGATGTGGAAATAAATGGAAAACTGTACTGATGAGAAATCACGAGTTTTGCTGAGACTTTCCAGGTCAGTCAGTAGAATACTGGGATAAAGGAGAACATTTTACACGAAATGAAGAGAGTCCTGACTGGTTGCCAAGTGGACTCTGGTAAAAGGAACCAGTTGATAATGACTATCAGTTAACTGCCATGCCTTGATTAAGTTTAAGCCAGAAAGGGTGATTCTGATTGGTCAAGGCATTGTCCTGAGGAAAGAAGCAGAGCAAGCATGTTGCCTCTTTTGTGAAGTAAAAAAGGACACAATGTTTGCAATGGCTGTGAAGAATGGCTGTGTATTAACTTGTGTAGCTTCCTGCACATGAATGTGCACAACGCTGAGACGGATTGACAATCCTAAATCAGTTGTTGGTATATCTCTTAGCACACTTAGGATTATTGTCCAACTATTGGACACTGTACAAGCATGGGTCAACTAGAGAAACCTGATCGCTCTGAACAGTCAAAGGAACAATCTTTCCAATCTCTGGGGTACATGGTCCATTTGGAGTGCTGTAGGGTTATTTCAACGCTCTTTCATTTGAAAACAAAAGTCAGTGGAGTGGTCTGATAGAGGTGTTTAAAATTATAAAATGTTGTGACATCCTGGATACATTAAGACTGTTTATTCTAGAGGGAAAAAGCATAACTGCAGACCATGGAATAAGATAGTCACCAAAAATACCAACAGGGAATTCAGAAAGATCATCTTCATCCAAAAAAAAATTGATTGGAAAGTTGGATTCATTGTCACAGGCAGCATTGCAGCGAATCGTATGGATCTGTGTGTGAGGTGAAATGGGATAAGCAAATGATGGAGAAGTGACTCCTTGGTTATGATGGTGGATTTAGATTTGAAAAGATAGCAGGAGATCTGAATGAAGAATACACATTTAGTATGGACAGGTTGGGCCACATGGTCTGTTTCTCAGCTGTATATCACATCCTGCTGTTCCAGGATGTTTTGGAAACCACCCAAAACTGTCTTTGTAATCTTAACAGGACCAGAGGGAGTATTGATCTGCTAATAGCAAACATAGATTAACAGAATACTTAAATGCAACAAAGAGGTGCAGGTACTGGAAATCTGAAATAAAATCAGAAATGACTGGAGAAACTAAGTGAATGTTAACTCTGCTTTCTCTCCATGGATGCTGCAAGACCTGCTGAGTTTCTCCAGCAGTTTCTCTTTTTGTTACCTGAATATTTTTTGTCAGAAGGTTCTACTGTATCTTTCATGGAAATTACAAATACGGTTTTAACTCTGATGCTTGTTTAGTTTTTCCTCATATTGATTTTGTTTTATCTTTAATCATTAAAACAAACATATCTTATACTAACAGTGGAATCATAAACCTTGTTGCTTGTGATCAAAGGAAACATAGAGATCCAAGCTCTGTAGTTTAAACTAAGCCAGTATCAGTGTAAAGCCCCTAATACCGTTAGAACATTGAGTTGGAGAACATAGAACAGTACAGTTCAGGAACAGGCCCTTCGGTCCACAATGTTTTGCCAGACAAATTAAATGAACCCCTTCTGCCTGCCCTTGATCCATACTTCTCTGTTCCTTGCATATTCATGTGTTTATCTAAAAGTCCCTTAAATGCCCCTATTGTATCTGCCTCCACCGCCAACCCCGGCAGGGTGTTCCACACTCTTACCACTCTCTGTGTTAAAAACCTGCCCCTTTGAACTGTCCCCCTTTCACCTTAAATCCATGCACCCTAGTATTAGACATTTCAACTCTGGGAGAAAGATTCTGACTGTCAACCCTATGTATGCATCTCATAACTTAATGTTGCTTGAATTATTACAACTAGTGAGCTGTGATGAACTGTCCCCAATACTGAATCAACTCTATAATATTATCTTGCACTTTGCAACAGTTTCTAGGGATCAGTAACATTTAAGCAGTTTACTAGAGACAAGCTGTGCAGCTTGATATATTTATTTAGTACTTTAAGGGTTTTCTGTGGGCTGATTGTTGTATTCACCAGTAGTATTTTTTAAAGTATGTCATTGAACTAAAATAATTGAGCATCCCTCTCTTCTGTGCTCAACAAATTCTGAATGGATACATTGAGGCGGCCCTTTTGGCAATCCATGGCCAAACTGATAAATTGTTCATGAATATAATTTCATATCCAGAGCTGCGATCGTGTTATTGTTCTCACATTCATTATAAATGATTATAGACAGCAAGAAACCCAGATATTACATTTGCTTTAACATTTAGGATCCATAATATGGAGGTGCTGTTCAGATGTTCACAACACCAGGTTATAGACCAGCAGGTTTATTTGAAATCACAAGCTTTCAAAGTGTGCCAAAGGAACAGTGCTCTGAAAGCTTTGATTTCAAATAAACTTGTTAGACTCTAACCTGATGTTATGTGACTTCTGACCTTAGTATTTAAGTCCAATCAATTCTCCTATAATGTAATGGTCGCATTCTTGTGCAACCCGGTGTTATAGAAAAATCGTGCTTTAGAAATAGAGCTTAAAGTGTTAGTGATGTAATCACGTTACAGCCAACACATGTTTTAAAAGTTTGCACTTTAGAAACAGCGTCCCCAATTTGTCAATCACATCACAGCAAATACACATTGACAAAATGCACATTATAACAGAACGACATGTATACAAATGCTGTTCAACTCGTGTTAATGGGCTTATATCATTTTATTTGTGCATAAATGCTTGGACATGGTGGATACTGGTAAAATATAGTGCTTGTTTTTGCTTCTTTTATGTTATGTAAAATTGAGGTTTTGCATTTTGGGAAAGCAAATCTTAGCAGGACTTATACACTTAATGGTAAGGTCCTGGGGAGTGTTGCTGAACAAAGAGACCTTGGAGTGCAGGTTCATAGCTCCTTGAAAGTGGAGTCGCAGTTAGATAGGATAGTGAAGATGGCGTTTGGTATGCTTTCCTTTATTGGTCAGAGTATTGAGTACAGAAGTTGGGAGGTCATGTTGTGGCTGTACAAGACATTGGTTAGGCCACTGTTGGAATATTGCCTGCAATTCTGGTCTCCTTCCTATCGAAAGATGTTGTGAAACTTGAAAGGGTTCAGAAAAGATTTACAAGGATGTTGTCAGGATTGGAGGGTTTGAGCTATAGTGAGAGGTTGAATAAGCTGGGGCTGTTTTCCCTGGAGCATTGAAGGATGAGGGGTGACCTTATAGAGGTTTATAAAATCATGAGGGGCATGGATAGGATAAATAGACAAAGTCTTTCCCTGGGGTGGGAGAGTCCAGAACAAGGTTTTGGGTGAGAGGGAAAAGATAAAAAAAGAGACCTAAGGGGCAACATTTTCACACAGAGAGTGGTATGTGTATTGAATGAGCTGCCAGAGGGAGTGGTGGAGACTGGTACAATTGCAACACTTAAGGGTCATTTGGATGGGTATATGAATAGGAAGGGTTTGGAGGGATATGGGCCGGGTGCTGGCAGGTGGGACCAGATTGCGTCCAGATGACTCTTCATCAGAGCTGGTGTGAGCTTGCTCTCTGTCCATGGATGCTGTCAGTCCCACTGTGATCTCCAGCATTTGTTGTTTTCAGGACAGAATCCAACAGCTGCAGCTCCTGCATGTTTTGGGCAGTTGAACTGGAACTCAAGGTAGACAGGCAGGAGGCTGGAAGAACACAGCAAGGCAGGCAGCAACAGGAGGTGGAGAAGTCAACCTTCTTCAGGACGGGGGTGGGGAGAGGGTTGTAGGGAGAGCTGCAGATAAAGGGGGGTGTGGGCAAGGTTTGAGGGGGGAGCATGGTGATGAGGTAGGGATAGGTGCACACAGGTAGAGGGTACGATCTGGCCGGTCAATGGGAGGAATGGTCAATCAAAGGAATGGAAGGGAGGGAGAGAGGCTGGAAAGGGAATCAGGGGATGGGAAGCGAGGCTATTTGAAATTGGAGAACTCAATGTTGAGTCCTCTGGGCTATAGGCTGCCCAGGCGGAAGATGAGGTGTTGCTACTCTAATTTGTGGTCTTGAATCCAGGCTTTCTAGCCTAGAGTTATGGACACTACCACTGTACCATAAGAGCTCTGATGCAGAAATATAATGGCTCAACTCAAATCATCTCCATCAGCAACATCAATGAACTTCCACCCAATATAATGCCAGAAGTGGGATATTTGCTGATGATTGCACAATGCACAGCACCACTCACAGCTGCTCAGATATTGAAAGTGCTCTATATGTATATGTCCTGAATGGACAACATTCAGGTTGGATTAATAAATGACAATTAACATTCATTCCAAACAAGAATCAGGCAATGAGCATCCCTTTGACATTCAATGGCATTATCATTGCTGAGTCTCTTGCCAGCAATATCCCGCAAACTGGACTGTATTAATGAAATGAATTCTGTGGTTAGGAGAGCAGGCCATAGGTTGGGGATTCGGCAGTGAGTAACTCACTCGTTGACCCCTCAAAGCCTGATCATCATCTACAAAGCACAAGTCAAGAGGGTGATGACTACTCTCCAATTGCCTGGTTAATATGTATAGGTGGAGTTTGCACATTGTCCCTGTGTCTGTGTGGGTTTCGTCCAGGTGCTCCAGTTTCCTCCCACAGTCCAAAGATGTGCAGGTTAGATAGATTGGCCATGCTAAATTGCCCTGTAGTGTCCAGGGATGTGCAGGCTAGGTGGGTTGGCCATGGGAAGTGTAGGGTTACAGGGATAGGGTAGGGGTGTAGGTCTGGGCGGGATGCTGTTTGGATGGGTTGTATGGACTCGATGGGCGGAATGGTCTGCTTTCACACTGTAGGGATTCTATGATTCTATAATATAGCTCCAACATCACTGGAGCAGATTGATTGGCATCCCTTCCACCATCTTAAACCAGCAGCCCCTCCATCTCCGGTGTATAGTGGCAAGTGTGCAGACCATTTAAGAAAATTCATGGCAGTAACTCATCAAGTCTCCTTCGACAGCACCAGATCCATGGGAACCCCCACCAGCTCCAAGTTCCTTTGTAATCCACACTGGGTCATGATTTGGAAATGCATCATCATTCCTTCATTGTCACTGGGTCAAAATGTTGGAACACCCTTAGTGGTTATACTGAGGGTATACCAACACCAACTACACTGCCATAGGTTAGGAGGATAGCTCACTTGACACCATCGCAAGAACAATGAGACATGGGCAATCAATACTGTCCTTGTCAGGAATGAAATATCTGATGAAATGAAAAATAAACACACTGATGCATGTGAAATTTGTTGTGATGGAATTTGCACTCCATTTGTATCAAATAGTACACTGCTTGACTTCAAGGTAGTCCACAGAGTTTGTAACAAGTGATTTTACTCATCAGTGTCCTATGCTGAGAAAATTCCTACTTATGGTATAGATTTATACAAAACTTTTAACAAATCTTATCAAGTAAAAGCATGGAACTCTATCAATAAACACATTGATTTAGATCCCATTAATCACCCCCTGAAAAAAATAACAGGAAATGATGTCACCACAGGAAATAACATCACTAACCCAAAGAAACCTAAACACATGAATAAAAAGCAGGCCATACCACCGGGGGCTCACTGATGATGTTACCTAGTATGGTGATGAAATGTCTGAAAACAAACCTTCCAGCTCAGTGAGCAAACTGACATCCAGTAAAATCATGTTCGGAATGAAATATAATTATCTACTTTACTGTAAAATATGATATTTCCCGAAGAAGTGAACTTCCATTGGACGCCAAATGCATGTGAGGAGAAAGTTCTTTGGTGCATGGGTACAGACAACAACAAAAACAAGCATTTATATATCACCACATTAAAATATCCCAAGGCATTGATAGGAGAATACCAATCAAACAACCTTTGACGTTGAGTTATGTGAAGAGATATTAGGACTTATGACTAAAAACTGGTCAAAATGCTTTTAAGGAGCATTTGAGAAGGGAGAAGAGGGACTTGGGGGGATATTCCAGGGCTATGAGACAAGACAGCTGAAATCACGATCAAAGGACAAGGGCAGTAGATACATGGGAACACCACCTCTCTAAGCCACTCACCATCCTGACTTGGAAATATATCGCCGTTCCTTCAGTGTGGCTGGGTCAAAATCCTGGAATTCCCTCCTTTAGGACATTGTGGGTCTACCCACAGCACATGGACTGCAGCGGTTCAAGAAGGCAGTTCACCCCCACCTTCTCATGGGGCAACTAGGGATGGGCACTAATGTTGGGCCCAGCCAGCATCCCATGAGTGAATTTTCAAAAAAGGAAATGCACAAGAGGTCACAGTTGGACAAGTATGGAGATCCTGGGGAGTTGATTTGATTTATTGTCACATGTAATCAAGTAACGGAGTATAGTGAAAAGTGTCTAATGCCACCACACATAGCGCCTTCCTACGAAAGTTCAAGTAAGTAACATTGATAAACAAAGTTAAAGGAAAGCATTACCATTGTTCTTAGTAGAAGTAGAGAAATAAAGAAATAAAGTTAAAAGTTAGCATTATATTTGAAAGGCTGGTGAACATTACACAGAGACGCAGGGAGGAATAATTGAAAAATGTTCCGAAATTGAGAGGTTGCAAGACTGGGAGCTAACACTGGCCAGTGGGCACAGGGATGCTGGTTGAATGATATTTGCTGCAGTTTCGGATAAGAATAGCAGAGGCTGGAATAGAGTCCAATTCCTGGTGGGTGGAAGAAAGCAGTCTGGTGAGGAGAGGACTGGAATAACCAAATGTAGGGATAGAAAAGGCATGAATGAGACCTGCAACAGCTCATGATCGGGTAGGGGTGTGGGTCCCAACATGCACCATGAATCTACTTACTGACAGTAGTATTTGGAAGGAGCTGTGAATAACCTCAAGATACTGAAAGTCAACAATGCAGCCTGTCACTGAGATATAAGTGCGATCATCTTGGCTTTTACTGGCCGCCGCAGTCAGTTCCTTCCGCACACAACCTGGTCCATGTTCCCTCCACCACGAGCGATGCATGGAGATATTAAAGGTCATCAGGTCACTATCCTGCAAACAACATAGAAAAACACAAATTAAACCCATAATGTTTGAATAGCCCATGAAACTTATGGCAATAAAATTGGCTGATTGTGTAGCACATGTGATGCACAGCAGGTCAGGCAGCATCCGTGGAGCAGGAGAATCAACGTTGCTGGACTGTGCTTTTCCAGCACCACACTCTCGGCTCTGATCTCCAGCGTCTGCAGTCCTCACTTTCTCCCGAATGTGCAGTGCGATCTTTTTACTACTTTGTTGCCAATAACTATCATTGCTGCTGGAACTGCACAGGAACATAAAGGAAATTAATGGCCTGCTTTCCTGCTGATGTGATCGGTCTGCTCAGATTCACGGCTGAATGAAAATCACCTGTTCACTGAGATCCCAAGAAAGGTTTCCCAGTGAGAAGGCAGCAGCAGCAGCAGAGCTGGAGCTGGGGGGAAATGGGTAAAAGAAATTTTGCTAAAAGAAATTTAGCAAACATTAAAAATAAAGAGATAAAGTTAAAAATTAACATTGCAGTTGTATTAAAAATAACGTCACTTGTAGAAATGTAGTACAAAACATTACAAAGCTAGAATATAATAAAACAAAAAGATAGATTTTAGTTATTATAGAGAATTCAGGAATAGAGTGAAACCAAAATATAGATTTTAATTAACACAGAGACTAGAGGAACATGGTAAAATGTAAATATATATTTTAGTTAATGCAATGAATTAGAAAATAGAGTAAAACAAAAATATATATTTCAGTTAATACAGAGGATTGGAAAGTACATTGAATGGAAAATAAAACCTATTTGAATTTCCATCTCCTTTTAATACAAGCAGCTGGATCAAACAGTACCATACCATGGAATCAGCATTAAACTTGTTTTCTTAAACTTTCTCACTTCATCAGTTACGGCTTTCCAGTTCAAATTTTACAGCAAGAGGAATCACCAGTGAAATGTATTCTCCTTCTTGGTCAGAGCATACAGACTTCACATTAGGAAGGTTTTGATCTTAGAGTCACAGGAATACAGATCCAGAGGCTATGTTCTACGATGAATATAGATTTCCAGCTTCAAGGCCGTTCATGTATATTTATATAACAGGGAGAGTTGGGGTCATAGTTACATACAAAGATACAATGTAGTTTCAATACCAACTTATACAGATTTCGAGTTGCAGTTCCAAGAGATAGCACAAACATTATAACTAGAAGCCAGAACTGACCCCTGGCGCGGAAGAAAAACTATATGAATTGACTGCACTGGAACTGCACTGTGTGAGTGTTATTGTTACAGGGCTGTCTAACTATCGAGGGAGTCTAACGATCGAGGGAGTCTAACTATCGAGGGAGTCTAACTATCAAGGGAGTCTAACTATTAAGGGAGTCTAACATTCGAGGGAGTCTAACTATCAAGGGAGTCGAAGTATCAAGGGAGTCTAACTATCGAGGGAGTCCATGGCTCTAATCCAACGCCATGTAGAGAATGGTACAGGGGAAGATTTCCAAACAGACAATCCAGCAGAATGTTGTGGTGGGGGCATCAACAAGATGAAAGACACTCATTGGTTTGTTCAAAACATGTTAGTCTTCCCGTGGAAAGAACAGTCCATGATCAAAGGTTTGCAGATCCCATGTTCCTAAGCCTAGGACTATGTGCTGTACCATTTTCTAAGGCTTTGCAAAGGCTCAAAACATAAAAGGATAGTGTCCCAGTTATAGCTGCCATAGTATATCAACTGGGGTGACAACTGTGTAAAGCTATTTGGGGTGGTAACTTTGCAATGGAATGTATTTTGTGCATATCATAGAGTCATTTCCTTTATTTCTAAAAGGCCTTTGACAATTTCCAAAAAGGTCTTTGACAATGTGCCGCACATGAGATAAGGATGTATGGTGTTAGGGGTAGAGTATTAGCGTGGATAGAGGATTGGTTGACTGATAGGAAGCAAACAGTGGGGATAAATGAGTGCTATTCTGGCTGGCAATCAGTGACTAGTGGTGTGCCTCAGGGATCAGTGTTGGGACCATAATTATTTACAATTTATATAGATAATTTGGAGTTGGATCCACGTGTACGGTGTCAAAATTCACCGATGATACTAAGATGAGTGGCAGAGCAAAGTGTGCAGAGGACTGTGAAACTTTGCAAAGGAACATAGATACATTGAGCAAGTGGGCAAAGGTCTGGCAGATGGAATACAATGTTAGTAAATGTGAAGTCATCCATTTTAGTAGAAGTAACAGTAAAATAGATTATTACATGAATGATAAAAAGTTGCAGCATGCTGCTGTGCAGAGGGAGCTGGGTGTCTTTGCGCATGAAAAATAGAAAGTTGGTCTGCAGGTACAACAGGTAATTAGGAAGGCAATGGAATTTTGTCCTTCATTACTAAAGGGCTTGAGTTTAAAAGCAGGGAGGTTATGTTGCAGCTGTATAGGGAGCTGGTGGGGCCACACCTGGAGTACTGTGTACAGATTTGGTGTCCTTACTTGAGAAAGGATGTACTGGCACTGGAGGGGGTGCAGAGAAGGTTCACTCGGATGATTCCAGAGTCAAGGGGATTGGCATATGAGGAGAGACTGAGTAGACTGGGATTATATTCATTGGAATTTAGAAGAATGAGGGGGGGTCTTATAGAAACATGTAAAAGTATGAAGGGCATTGATAAAATAGAATTAGAGATTATGTTTCCCTGGCAGGTGAGACTAGGACAAGAGGACTAGGCCTCATGAATAGAGGAAGCAGGTGTAGACCTGAACTGAGAAGGAATTTCTTGCCCCATGTTGTTAATCGATGGAATTCCTTGGCCAAGGAAGTAGTTGATGCTACTTCAGTAATTGCTTTTAAAGCTAAGGCAGATACTTTTTTGCTATGGTGAAAACACAGGTAAGTGGAGCTGAGTCCATGATAAAGATCAGCCATGATCTTATTAAATGGCAGAGCAGGCTCTGAGGGTCAGATGGCCTACTCCTGCTCCTAGTTCTGATGTTCGTATGTTCTCATACAGAATGGAAACAGACCCTTCAGTCCAACCAGTCCATTCCAAACATAACCACAAAGTAAACTAGTCCCACCTGCCTGCTCCTGGCCCATATTCCTCCAAATGTTCCTATTCAAGTAGTTATCGAAATGTTTTTTTTAAACCATGTGATTTCCCAGAGTGGCAGGTGGTGAATGAACAGAATGTGAATTGGGTTACACATTCTGTGATGTCAGTTTGGGGAGGGTGAATAATTGGAGATTTACCAGACGCTGCAGGTTCCGCACTCAAATAGTTTCTTGATTATTAGAGGACTCGATGGTTACAAAGATAGGGCAAGAAAGTGGAGGTGAGGAATGTCCACCATGATCAGCCATGATCCTATTGAATGTTGGAGATGGCTTGAAGGGCCGAATGGCCAACTTCTGTTCATATTTCTTATGGTCTAATGGTTTAAGAGCCACTTAAAGCCAATCAATCAATGCCATTGGGATTTGGCAGCCAGCTTCCAGGACCCCACAGAACTCCCTGAAGTGGACATCCAGTGTCGGCACAGGGAGCAAGTGCTTCTGACAGGATTGAAGACCCTCCCTTTCTCTTGGGTGTTTCACCAACCAGAGACCACCCTCTGGACCACCTTCTTCACTCTCCCACGGTAGTAATCTGAATACAAAAGCCATTTTCTTCAAAAATAAAAAATATTGAGGAGAAGGCACATACACCTTGACATGTCATCTTCCTAATTTCCCTTCTATTGCACATTGCTGCTGCTGCTGCTGTCAAACCAGTGACCTGGAACGGACCTTGCAGTTTGCACTGTCTCTAATTGGACAGAAATCTCATTCTGTACCATTAATTGGCCACTCTGGGGAAATCACCAAGGAATGATATTTCCCACACTGAGTGGGTGTCTGACAACGTTTCAGCGTGATGATTGTTTACAAGCCCATGAAAAAGATCCTGCTCTAGTTGGCAAGATAGAATAGCGTAGCTCGTTGGATCTTTGGAGTTCTCTGCAATGGAGGTTGATGAACTATCGAATCCCTACAGTGTAGAAAGAGGCCATTCTGCTCATTGAATCTGCACCAACCCTTCAAAGAGCATCCCACACACACCCAGCCCATTACTCTATTCCTGTAACCCCACATTTATCACAACTAATCCACTTAGCTTGTACATCCCTTGATACTATGGACAATTTCACCATGAACAATTCACCTAACCTTTACACTTTTGGAGAGACAGAAATCCAAACAGGGAACTTTATTCCCTTCACTGTGTCACAAAGCTGTTCCCTTTATTCTAAAAGCTGTTTCTTTTCTCAAGGATACTGTGTCCTTGATTTTTCTCAGAGGGGTTGTAAACGGACTGGGCTCTGATGAAAAGGATTTGAGAGGCTTTTTGTTTATATATAAACACATGAGACTTCAGGCTAAAGTGGTCATGTTTTAGAAGTGACCGGTATAATGAAAGGGGAGCTGTCAACTCTATAGTTGAGTAGTTCAGTCCAGAACTAGTTCAGAGTTCAATAATGAGCTGTGTGGAAACAAACTCTCTCTCTCTCCTTCTGCCCTTCTAACTTCAACCTGTAAGCATTTGTTCTACCTTTTACTGTTAATTGAGGAGGTTTGCATATTGGGACTGTTGCTTAGATTCAGAACAGCATAATTGAGTCTAGTTTGGATAGGCTGAGTTCTGTAGGGGTTCTTTATTCTGTTCTTTGTGTCATTGTGTGATTTTGCAAATAAATTTTGGTCTGTTTTAAAACCTGATAGTCAACCTCGCTAACTTACTCTGGGTAATTTTCACTGTACACTTACTGAAACAAATTGCAGAGTTATGGTCTGGGCTGCCTGCTTCAGAATGTTTTGAGTGGTCTGGCCTAGTCCATAATAAGTGACAGATTGTAATTAGACTTTCCATTATGAATATAGATACAGGAATTTATAATGGGATATACACGGGTGCAAGACATTTAGATATAAATTGTAACTTTAAGGAACATTGCAATGTTTACCCTAACTGTAATTCAAATGCAATTCGTGTGATGGGAATTGTTTTAAAATGCCCTAAGAGATGTGATAAGGTGGTATACATAAACAAGATAATCTTTCTTTATTCAATAAAGTAAATTGTAAGCAGCCTATTTGTCTTTGTCTGTGTGAATAGATCCAGAATACACAGGATTAAAATAACAAGTCTCAGGCAAGATGAGAGATAATAAGCTGTTTTTCTAAGCTAAGATACATGAAAATCTCTAAAAGTTGAATAAATATTAATTTCTGTACAGAATATTTCTTGGGTATGCATAAAATGTGACCAAATAATAAATGGAACATAACAGGATGCATATTATTTGAGGAGAAGAAGCCATCAGTTTGAATGTTGTTTTTACATTTATAAGAACAATGCTCATCAATATTGGGTCAAACTTGACTTTGGTTTCAGTGTTAGCCCTCCATCTTTGGTGTGGAAGAGCCGGTGTTGGACTGTGGTGGACAAGGTCCAAAGTTACACGACACCATGTTACAGTCCAACAGGTTTCTTTGAAATCACAAGGTTTTGGAGTGTTGCCATGCGAAGGGGCAATGCTCTGAAAGCTTGTGATTTCAGATTAATCTGTTAGATAAACCAGAAATCGCTGGAAAAGCTCAGCAGCTCTGGCAGCGTCCGTGAAAAAGGGCAGCACCCTTCCTCAGAACCGGAAGGGTCACTCAACCTGAAACGTTAACTCTGATTTCTCTCCACAGATGCTGTCAGACCTGCCGATCTTTTCCAGCAAATTCTGTTAGGTTTGACATGCTGTCTGTCATTCTTTATCAGTTATCTGCTGATATGTAAAGGGACGTTCTTTATTTATTGAACTGAAGAGTTGCCTATTAATAGGTTTCCACTCCATGGTGAGATGTTTGCCACTCACCTTTCTTGTGTAACTTTATGCTCTTTCCACCCACACCATTTGAATCAGCATTGCCTTTCCTGTTTATTTTTAAATTTTCTGCTCAATTCTCTTCTTTTTTCTCTACTTTGATCATCATTCCTAAATGTCATTGCCCTTTCAAAGGTTTGCAGGTTTGTGTATGTTATTGATGTTTGTAGCAAAAAAGAAGAAGCAGTGTTGACAATGTGTTTTTTAATGCTGCCTTAGGAAAGACAGTGGTCGAATTGATCAGCACCTGGGAATAGTCAGGCTTCTCCAATATAGAAAATATGTTTTGTGGTTGTTTCCTGAGCTTTGTTCCAGGATCAGGGCTGTTCTTCACTATCCTTCATCTACCTTTTGTTTTGATCAGTGATGTCCTGTGCATGTTACAAACTGCCATTTTTTGAGAGATAGTGAGACACAGAGAGAGGGAGAGAGTGAGAGAATCACATTAGAGTGATAGAAATGTACAGCAGGGAAACAGACCTTTCAGTCCAACTCGTCCATGTCGACCAGATATCCTAAACAAATCCTGTTGGATTTGTTACCATTTGGCCTGTTTCCCTCCAAACCCTTCCTGTTCATATACCAATCCAAATGCCTTTTAAATGCTGTAATTGTACCAGCCTCTACCACTTCCTCTGGCAGCTCATTCCATACATGTACCACCCTCTGCATGTAAAGGTTGCCCCTTAGGTTCCATTTAAATCTTTCCCCTCTCGTCTTAAAACTATGCCCTCTGGTTTTGGACTCCCCTACCCCAGGGAAAAGACATTGGCTATTTACTCTATCCATGCTCCTCATGATTTTATAAATCTCTATAATTTCAGCCTCTGACACTTTAGAGAAAATAGTCCCAGCTTATTCAGCCTCTCTCTATAGCTCCAACCTGGCAGCATCCTCGTAAATCTTTTTTGAACCCTTTGAAGTTTCGCAACATCCTTCCTACAGCAGGGAGACCAGAACCAATTGCAGTATTCCAAAAGTGGCCAAACCAATGTGCTTCAGTTCAGGTTTGTATCCTTTAGTTTTGGTTGTAATTGTAACTTCAGCTCTGAACTCAGACTGGTTGATGTGTGACTAATAGAAAAATACTTATCACAACTGCTGTCACCTTTGCAGCTTTTAACATGACTTTACTGCCACCAGTAAATGCCACAGTTGCCATTATTAACTGTTTGTGCCCAATTATTGCCACCATGATGTGGTTTGTGATTTTTCAAATGTTAGTCCATATTAACATATACCACAAAGATCTCCAGCATCTGCAGACCTCATTTTTTACCCAAAGATTTTAACCTACTGCGAATCCTCTTGCAAGGATGCCTTCCTTGAAGAAGCTCTCTTCCTCCCTCTACAAGGATTTCAGTGAGTCTCTCTCTCACTGCACCCCCCAGGTCATCTCCTCTGCACAGCCTCTCCGCCCCTACCCCACTCCGGCCTATCACCCTCACCTTGACCTCCTTCCACCTATCACATCTCCATCGCCCCTCCCCCAAGTCCCTCCTCCCTACCTTTTATCTTAGCCTGCCTGGCACCCTCTCCTCATTCCTGATGAAGGGCTTATGCCCGAAACGTCGAATTTCCTATTCCTTGGATGCTGCCTGACCTGCTGTGCTTTAACCAGCAACACATTTTCAACTGTGATCTCCAGCATCTGCAGACCTCATTTTTTACCCGAAGATATACCACAAAGAGTAAGCTTTTTGAGAACCTGAAAAAGATGTCTAGAAGTTTCTGTACTATTTTCATGGTTGCAATATCATAAGGTGATACAAGTTTGGGTTTTGTACTAACCTATGTTGCTGTACATTGCAATACATGCATAGCTAACTCCAAGTGCCACACTGACTCTATTTTACAGAGATCATGACTGAACATAGGAAGGGTACGTTTACACTAGTACATCGCACTGTCGTAAAGATACAAGTTTTCCTGGTCTGGAATCTGGGCCATACCACAACATAATTTCTTCAGAAGTTGACTCTGAAAGCTCCATATTTGCTCCACCCGCAAGTTAGATTGACTCATTAATAGAATCAAATGTTCTCTTGCTTCATTAAGCTTTGCGGTAATCCATCATTTCATGTCATATTTCTAATTGTCTATGTAGATGTTCATCGGCTTTCTCAGTAGCTACCATATCAGACAACATGGTAGTTTTGCACCAGCCCTGCTGGATATGAGCAATATGCTCTTCATACTGACCATGCCCACAATGAGTGAAACCCTGATTTTGGAAATAAGAAGGTAACTCATTAGAACAGCTGGTAATATCACAGAATCCTGCCCACTTCCTGTCTCTTCCATAGGAAGATCTTAGATCAACAGTCCGCACGCACTCACTTCCACAAACTGAGGCCCTGAAGTAGTTCACTAATTATCAGTTAGGGGTTTAATTAAAATCCACATGGGCTGCAATTACTTTGAGTCCATGTTAAACAAGAAAGAGGTGACTAAGCCACCTGGTGAACCAGTATTGGAAGGCTCACAGCTTGAGAAAGGCAGTATGTTGTGTATGATTTAGGGACTGAATATAGCACAGCTGGGTGGCTATTGAGAGGCATTCTACACCCAGCCGGTCTCTCCTGGTAACATCTCCAATCCCAGGAACACCCCTAATCCCATGAAAAAAACCCAATCCCACTCACACCCCCAATCCCAGTAAAAAACCCAATCCCACTCACACCCCCAAAACTCAGTAACAAACCCAATCCCAGTAACAGAGTTGAAAAATGTGGTGCTGCAAAACCACAGCAGGCCAGGCAACATCCAAGGAGCAGCAGAATCGACGTTTCGGGCATAAGCCCAGTAATGTTTCAAATCCCAGTAATACCTCCAATCCTAGAGACATCTCCAATCCCAGTAACATCTCCAATCCCAGTATCATCTGCAATCCCAATAACACTCCCACTCCCAGTAACATCTTCAATCCCAGTAACACCTCCAGTCGCAGTAACACCACCAATCCCAGTAACATCTCGTATCCCAGTAACATCTCCAATCCCAGTAACATCTCCAATCCCAGTAACATCTCCAGTTGCAGTAACACCTCCAATCCCAGTAACATCTCGTATCCCAGTAACACCTCCAATCCCAGTAACACCTCCAATCCCAGTGACATCTCCAATCACAGTAACACCTCCAATCCCAGTGACATCTCCAATCCCAGTAGCATCTCCAATCCCAGTATCATCTCCAATCCCAGTAACACCCCTAATCCCAGTAACATCTCCAATCCCAGACACTCCACCATTCTTTTCACACCCCCAATCCCAGTCACTCCCCCAAACTCAGTAACACCCCCTTCCCAATCACACCCTCAATCCCAATCACACTCCCAATCCCAGTCACACCCCCAATCCTAGTAACACGCCAAATCCCAGTCACACCCCCAATCCCAGTAACATCCCAAATCCCAGTCACACTCTCAATCCCAGTCACACTCTCAATCCCAGTAACACCCACAATTCCAATAACACTCCCACTCCCAGTAACGTCTTCAATCCCAGTAACACCCACAATCCCAGTAACATCACCAATCACAGTCAAATCTCCAATCACAGTAAAACCCCCAATCCCAGTAATATCTCCAATCCCAGAATCATCTCGAATCCCAGTAACACTCCCACTCCCAGTAACACCCCCAATCCCAGTAACACCCACAATCCCAGTAACATCTCAATCCCAGAAAAACCTCCAATCCCAGTAATGTCTCCAGTCGCAGTAACAATCCCACTCCCAGTAACACCCCCAATACCAGACACACCGCCATTCCTGTCACACCCCCAATCCCAGTCACTCCCCCAAACTCAGTAACACCCCCAATCCCAGTGACATCTCCAATCCCAGTATCATCTCCAATCCCAGTAACACCGTCAATCCCAGTAACATTTCCAATCCCAGTATCATCTCCAATCCCAATAACACTCCCACTCCCAGTATCATCTCCAATCCCAGTAACATCTCCAATCTCAGAAACACCACCAATCACAGTAATAACTTCAATCCCAGTAACATCCCTAACCCCAGTAACATCTCTAATCCCAGTAAATGTCAAATCACAGTAACACCCTCAATCCCAATAACACCCCCAATCCTAGTAACACCCACAATCCCAGTAACATCTCCAATCCCAGACACTCCACCATTCTTTTCACACCCCCAATCCCAGTCACTCCACCAAACTCAGTAACACCCCCTTTCCAATCACACTCCCAATCCCAATCACACTCCCAATCCCAGTCACACCCCCAATCCTAGTAACACCCCAAATCCCAGTCACACCCCCAATCCCAGTAACACCCCCAATCCCAGTAACACCCTCAATCCCAGTAACATCCCAAATCCCAGTCACACTCTCAATCCCAGTCACACTCTCAATCCCAGTAACATCTCCAATCTCAGTAACATCTCCAATCCCAGTAACAAACCCAATCCCAGCAACACCACCAACCACAGTCACACCCTCAATCCCAGTCACAGGCCCAGTCCTAATGACAGGCCCATCCTAAAAACACTTTCTGCAGAGCACCGTTCTCTGGATAGTGGGCAGCATCTATGTCCATTCTTGGTGAGCTGCTGAGTTCAAGAGCTGTTGTTCTCTGCGTGATGAGTGGAGGGATTTTCACCACTGGGGACTTGATTTCAGAGGAAAGTCCACTGATGGCCCCCAGACTCTGACTGGAGGCAGGTATGGCAGGACCTTACTGTAAGATGTCAGCTTCACCTCAATAACTTGTCAACAAGCAGACAAGACACCCAATGAAATCAGAAGAGATTGAACAATGATACAGAGGGGGTTGGAGTATAAATATCGAACTTATGTAACAGGACGCTAACCTGTCACACGTGTGGGGGGCGGTGGGAGGGTGGTGGAGAATTGGTACAGTTCATTAACTGATATCTGGCTGCCTCACACTGTCTAACCTCCCCCTGCCCTGATCACCAACTTCCATCTTCCTTGATATCTGACCTTCCACTCATGAGGAGATTGAAACTCCCACTGTCAGTCTGTGTAACCTCTCCTCCCCATTAAATATCTGACCCACCCTCCCCCAAATTCCTGCCTTCCCATATCCAATCATTCCTGCTATTACATCCAATCATTCCTCCACAGTTTTGTACTGCTTTACCTCCATGATATTTGGCAAAGAACTAAGAAAATTTACAGCCCAGGAACAGGTCCTTCAGTCCTCCCAGCCTGAGCTGATCCAAATGTACTGTCTAAACCTATTGCCCAATTCATAAGCATCTGTATCTCTCTGCTCCCCCACATTCTCATGCATCTGTCCAGATGTATCTCAAATGAATCTACCTGCCTGCCTCTACTACCTCTGCTGGCAACGCATTCCAGGCACCTACCACCCTCTGTGTAAAGTACTTGCCATTGTATCCCCCTTAAATGTTTCACCTCTCACCTTGAAAGCGTGACCTCTCGTTATTGAATCCTTCACCCTGGGAAAAAACTTATCTCTATCCACCCTGTCCATACCCTTCATGAATTTGTAAATCTCAATCAGGTCCTCCCTCCATCTCCTTTTTTTCTAATGAAAACAAACCTAACCTACACAACCTCTCTTCATAGCTAGCACCTTCCAAACCAAGCAACCTCCTCGTAAACCTTCTCTGCACCCTCTCCAAAGCAACCACATCCTTTTGGTAATGTGGTGACCAGAACTGTACACAGTATTCTAAACGCAGCCAAACCAATGTTTTATAAATTTTAACTTGACCTGCCAGCTCTTATACTCAACACCCCATCCAATGAAGGCTAGCATACTATATGCCTTCTTGACCACTCTATCCACCTGTGCAGCAACCTTCAGGGTACAATGGATCTGTACTCCCAGGTCTCTCTGCTCATCAACTTTTCCCAAGGCTCTTGCGTTTACTGTATAATTCACTCCAGAATTAGACTTCGCAAAATGCATTGCCTCACATTTGCCTGGATTCAACCCCATCTGCCAGTTCTCCACCCAACTCTCCAGTCTATCTATATTCTCCTGTATTCTTTGACAGTCCCTTATGCTTTCTGCTACTCCACTAATCTTTGTGTCATCTGCAAACTTGCTGATCATACCAATATGCCCTCTTCCAGATCACTTATGTATATCACAAACAACAGTGGCCCCAGCACTGACCCCTGTGGAACACCACTGGTCACCTTTCTCCATTTTGAGAAACTCCCTTCAATTACTACTCTCTGTCTCCTGTTTCTCAACCAGTTCTTTATCCACCTCGATAGAACACCCTGCACACTGTGTGACTTCACTTTCTCCATTAGTTTACCATGGGGAACCTTATCAAGTTCCACGTATATGACATCAACAGCCTTTCCTTCATCTATCAACTTGGTCACTTCCTCAAAGAACTCTACTAAGTTGGTAAGGCACAATCTCCCACCCTGCACAAAACCATGTTGCCTATCACTGATAAGCCCATTCTTTTCTAAATATAAATAGATTTTATCCCTCAGTACCTTCTCCAGCAACTTTCCCACCACTGACGAAAGGCTCACTGGTCTGTAGTTACCCGGAATATCCCTACTACCCTTCTACAGGGGGACAACATGAGCAACCCTCCAGTCCTTCGGCACCTCACCTGTATTTAAGGATGTCACAAAGATATTTGTCAGGGCCCCAGCTATTTTCTCTCTTACCTTCCTCAGCAACCCGGGATAGATCCCATCCAGTTCTGGGGTTTTGTCCACCTTAATAACCTCTAGCCTACCCAACACATCTTCCCTATTTATGTCAATGTGATCCAGACTAATCAAACACCTATCTCTAATCTTAACATACATCATGTTCCTCTCCTCAGTGAACACTGATGCAAAGTAATCATTCAGAATCTCACCCATTATCTCAGGTTCGACAGCCTTCCTTCATTATCCTTGAGTGGACCAATCCTTTCTTTAGTTACCCACTTGCTTCTTGTATAAGAATAAAAGACTTTGGATTCTACTTAACTCTGCTCACTGAAGCTATTTCATGACCCCTTTTAGCCCGTTGATTCCTCGTTAAAGACTGGTCCTACTCTTCTGATATTCCTCCAGGCCCATTCTGTTCTGAGCTGCCTAGACCTTATGTACGCTTCCCTTTTCCTCTTGGCTAGTCATATAATTTCTCCTGTTACCCACGGTTCACGAATCTTGCCCTTCCTATCATTTGCCTTCAACAGGACGTGCTATCCTGCACTATCCTTAATCTATATTTAAAAGCCTCCCACATCTCAAATATGTTCTTCCCTTCAAATAGCTGTGTCCAATCCACATTTCCCAGCTCCTGCCTAATTTTGATATAATTGGCCTTGGCCCTGTTTAGCACTCTTCCCTTAGGACCACTCTCATCTTTATCTACGAGTATTCTAAAACTTACAGAATTGTGGTCACTGTTCCCAAAGAAATCTCCCACTACAACTTCTACCACTTGTCCTGGCTCGTTCCCCAGTACCAGGTCCAATATTGCCCCTTCCCTCATCAGACTATTGACATACTGCTCTAGAAAAGCGCTCTCCTGGGAACTTCTTACAACTTCTACCCCATCCAGACCTCTGATGTTAAGTATATCCCAGTCAATGTTGGGAAAATTAAAATCTCCCATCACCACTACCCTATTGCCTCTACATTATTCCATAATCTATTTACTATTTGTTCTTCTACCTCACGCTCACTGTTGGGAGGTCTGTAATACAGCCCCAACAATCTAACTGCACCCTTCTTATTTCTCAGCTCCACCCATAATGCCTCACTACTCAAGCCCTCCATAGTGTCCTCCTTCAGCACAGCCGTGATATCATCCTTGACCAGCAATGCAACTCCACCTCCCCCCCAACTTTTACTTCCCTTCCTGTCCTTTGTGAAGCACCTATATCCTGGAACATTTAGTTGCCAATCATCATGGCCTTCCTTCAGCCAAGTCTCTGTGATCGCAATATTCTCACACTCCCAGGTACCAATCCAAGCCCTAAGTTCATCTGCCTTACACACTATACTCCTTGCATTAAAGTAGATGCACTTCAGGCCACCAGTTCTTGTGCGCTCACCTGCTCTCTGCCTACTCTTTCCCTTATTAATGCTATTTTCATGGTTCTTACAGTCTCCAGTTTCCACCTCGCTGTCTACTTATCTTCTCTTCTGGTTCCCAGCCAACTGCCACATTAGTTTAAACCCTCCCCAGCAGCAGTAGCAAAATCTCACAAGGTTCCAGTCTGGTTCAGATGTAGACCATCCATTTTGTAATCGTCCCACGTTCCTCAGAACCGGTCCTAATGTCCAACAAATCTGAACCCCTCCATCCTACACCATCCCTCAAGCCTTGTGTTGCCTGAAGGCAACATCCTTTCTTCTTCCCTCTTCTCTAATATTTTCCCCAATGCATCTGATCTTACCTTACCATTTTTATTCCCGCAATATCTATTCTTTCCCAATAATATTCAATCCTCGCCCGCAATAACTAATCTCTCCCCATCTGCCCACAGCCAAATATTTAAAAAAGGGGCTCAGTAGCAAGAGCAGGCCATTTGGCCCGCTAAGCCTGACCCACATTCAATAAACTCATGACTGATGGTGACTGTGGTCTTCATTTTATTTTCTTGCTTGCCTCCCATAAAGTCCCTCGGCTATCAAAAACCTGAGGAGAAAGTGAGGTCTGCAGATGCTGGAGATCAGAGCTGAAAATGTGTTGCTGGAAAAGCGCAGCAGGTCAGGCAGCATCCAAGGAACAGGAGATTCGACGTTTCGGGCATAAGCCCTTCTTCAGGCCTGGGAATGTGAATTCCACAGACCATCAACTCTTAGAGAAAAGGCAAGCTTCTCACTTGCAAGGGGATGTTAATTTTTTTCTGAGATGGTGAGGAACTTCTTTTTTCAGAGGGTTGTGGGTCTTTGAATAGAATAGAACAGAGCTCCTTGCCACAAAGAGGCAGAGTCCTGGGGATTATTTAAGCTGATACTTGATTGGTATGAGAATCAAGGTTTATGGCGAATTGCAGGAAAGTGGACATGAGGAACATTGAATCAGCCATGATCACATTGAATGACAAAGCAGGCTTGAGAGGTCAAATTTCCTATGGTTACTATTTCCAATGGTTTTATGGTCTATTTTAAAATGGAGGCCACTTCTTCCAAACCTGTGTCCTCTAGTTTTAGACTGTGTCCACAAGAGAAATCATCCTCTTGGTATCCACCCTCTCAAGTCTTTTGAAGAGCTGATATATTGCAATAGGATCACCTCTCATTCTACCGAACTCCAGTGAATACAGTTCCAAGCTGTTCCACATTCCTTCTTCATGAGATAAGCCTTCATTCCAGGAGATTGAGTAAAGTAAACCTCCTCTGAACTGCCTCTAACACAATTTTACCTGGGAACTTAAATCCACCTTCCTTCTGGATGTAGGTTTGCTCACTGACCTTCCTTCCCCACAGCAGTTGAACTGGATTTGATTTGATTTATTGTAGTCACGTGTGCCTAACTACAGTGAAAAGCTTTGTTTTGTAAGGAGTACAGGCAGGTCATAGCAATCAAGGACATGCAGATCATAAGGTGCTTAGACAGAGCAAGGCACACAGGGTTACACTACACAAGTGGTGAGCAAAATGCGATCAATATTATTTGAAGTTAGTGAGTCCAATCAAGCCATTCCGTATCAGATCCACTTATGGATATGTAAATGTTGATTTGTTCTCCTCACATGGTACAGTGAGGACCATGCCACTAACAGTAGGGGATGTGGAGAGTTTACCAAATTAAACATAACCAACAAGCTGTCCTTGAACATGTTGGTGTGTATATTCAAATTTCCTCTACCTGACAGAAAAAGCTGTGGGAGAGCATTACCGGGGTGGGAGGGGTCTTTGATGGTGTTGGCAACGAGAATTGTAAGTGGAGTCTATCGATGGGAGGTTGGCTTTTGTCATGGCCTGGGCTGTGCACACCACCTTCTAGACAGCTCAGTTACTGTACCAGACCATTATGAATCCGGACAGTATGTGCTCAATGGTGCATCTGTAGAAGTTGGTGAGGGTCCTAATGGACTTGCCTTTTCCCTGATTGCTCAAGGACAACCCTGAGGGTCTCTGGCTGTGCTCTTCTGCCAACGCAACAATTACTGGTTATGTTAAATTTGGTAAACTCTCCACATCCCCTACTGTTAGTGGCATGGTCCCCACTTTACCATGTGAGGAGAACAAGTCAACATTAACATCTCCATAAGTGGATATGATACGGAATGATACACTGATATAACCATTTAGATTACATTAATGTGGTGAACTCTGTTTAAAGAAGCTTGGTTGACCAATTATAAAGCTTAGATCTGGCAAACATGGTCATTTCTTTGGCCACCACTGTGATTAAATAAGATTAATTCACCACTGTGATTAAATAAGATTAATTCAAAGACTCTTTAACCTTGTCGACATGGATTGCTGCTACAAAATTCAGTGATAACCCATCTCTGTTTGATAGCACACATTTTACTGGAGCAGTCCCATGGTAGCAGTGTAACCAGTACAAAAGATCAGTGAGCTTTAACTGTGTTCAGTACAATTTGATCTTTTGTGTGAATTTGAAAAGGATTCTGCTGAAAGCAGATCTTGCCCACACAACTAGAAACAATCCCAAGGTGAGCCCATCACCATTGAGAGTTTCTTCTCATTATATTCAGCTGCAGGAACAGAAACTCCAAACATTACACCGGAACATTTGGATTCAAGGTGACCAAGAAATGGGTTTTGAAAGGTATTGGTTGAGAATGTACTCGTGTATTCACTGTTATATATCAATATACCCATTAAATAATTCTGTATGCTTTCTAAATTTACTAATGACTCAAAGATAGACAGCTTCAGGAAGAGGTATTAAAATTCTATGAAGAGATAAAAGTAGGTTAAGTGGGTGGGCAGAAATATGGCAGATGGAATGTAATGTAGGGAAGCTTTGGCTGGAATAATCTGTCTGCAGTTTAAATGGGGACATGTGGCAGAACTCTGTCACCAGGAGGGACCTGGTTATCCAGTTTTGTGAATCACAGAAGGTTGGTGTGCAGGTGCAGGAAATGATTAAGGAAATGGGAAGTAAGGTTTAGACTTGGGTTTTAATGTCATGTGTACTCAAGTACAGAGTATAGGAATGCAGCGGAAAATGTGAAATGTCACCACATACGGCACCACCCTAAGTACAATGTGATTAGGTACAAAATATTAGTTACAGAAATAGAAAAATAAAGAAACAAGTTAAAACGTTCCACACTACAGTTTTCTTAGTAGAAAAGTAGAAAAGTAAAGAAATAGAGTCAAACATTGCAGTCATTTCTTAAGAAATGGACCTGCAGATGCTCAAATCTGGGCTTTCCCCAAGAGGGGTTGCTTCCACGACACATCCCCCCACCCTGCCCTAGGCTCAGACCCATCCCGTGTCTGTCCCTACTTTCACCGCTGGTCACTGCTGCTGACCTTATCAGGCTCTTTATTAATTGGAAAATGGAATATGAACATATGAACTCTTTCTATTTGCACAGGTTCATGAAAGGTTTTGCACCTGGTGATGTACATGTAGGTTTGGGCAAAAGCTCAATGGAAATAAAATTCTTTTCAAAATGGACACACGTTGCACTTTGGATTTAATACAGAGTAGCAACTTTGCTCTAACATGAAAATATTGCCAGAAAATGTTGTCTTTTCTGCAGAATTATCACGCCCTGTTTCGTATGCACAAGTTAAATACAGAGTACACTGCTCCAGAGAAAAAGATGCTACTGAAGTGAAATTAGAATTAACTATGGTATAGAACAGTGCAGAGAGGATTGTAAGTGAGTTTGATGTCAGTGTCATTGTCATTGTCTAATTTATTTGGTGTTCTTTAGCTATACTCTGAATCACACAGCGTGATCTTTCTGATGTGAAAAAACAGATAGAACAAGATCACTCATATGACTTCACTTTTTTGGGGGAATGGTTGACTATTTTACACAAACTTGTGGTAGTTCATAAATAATGAAAAATACTGGTATCGTGTGATTCTGATGTTGCAATAAGCCCCTCCCAAACAAAATGGATCACGTTCAATGTCCCCTTTCTCAGTAACAATTTGGATGAAATATACTTTAATACAAATTGTTCACATTTTAGCTAATGAGTGTTGGTTTCAGAAAGTAATTTAATTGGCTGAGATATCAGAAACGAAACACACACACACACACACACACACACACACACACACACACACACTCTCCCTCATACATACACATGCGTGCATAGACACACTCAGTCTCTCTGTCTCACACACACACACTCTCACACATACACACTCATGCACACACACTCACACAGTCTCAAACACACACACCCTGTGGGATATTGCACTGGGGCACAGATCACTGAGTCATAACTGAGCTGAATACTCTTAACAATAAAAGTCATGATTTGGAGATTCCAGTGTTGGACTGGGGTGCACAATGTTAAAAATCACACAACACTAGGTTATAGTCCAACAGGTTTAATTGGAAGCACACTAGCTTTCGGAGTGCTGCTCCTTTGTCAGGTGATTGTGGATACAACCTGATGACTGGGGTGCACAATGTTAAAAATCACACAACACCAGGTTATAACTGTTGGACTATAACCTGGTGTTGTGTGATTTTTAACTTAACAATAAAGGTTTTGAAGTTTGATCAAAATGCTACAATACCTGAAAACCCTCCAAAGTCCTAGAAGACTAATGAACCCTTTCACACTAACACCCATAAAATCTCATGTGATAATCAATTGAAAATATTCGGTTGGATTTTTCTTAACACAGCCCTAAAAGGCTGAATGGACGTTCCACTGGCTGTAACACCTCTGGTATGACCCAGCATTAGTTCCCAGCAAGGGCTTATTCACATTCATTGTGGAATTCTGGTAGAATTCCAAACAGCAGACAAGAGCTCCTCAACAAGAAAGGACCATGAAGCTGAATCTTCAGTGAACTGCCGATACAGCATCAGAAGAGGGAAGGAAGCACCATAACTGAGAGACAGGATCTGAATGAAAATAAAATACTGCAGTCGCTGAAGATCTGAAATAAAAGCATAAACTTCAGGAGAAATCCAGCAGCTTTGGCAGCGTTTAAAGAGAGAGAGAGAGAGAGAGTGAGAGAAGAAAAAGGGTGCTTACTCCCAAATTCTTAAGAGGACTCACATCAGACTCAATGCATTAACTCTGCTTCTCTCAACAGATAACGCCACACCTGCAGAGTCTCTCCAGCACTTTCAGTTTTTAACCCTGGGACTAAACGTTCTATCTGATCCTGAGGACGACACAGGAGAGTTGGAGGGACATAAAGCCATAACAAGAAACAGCAACAGAAATTGCTGGTGAAGTTTAGCAGCCCTGGCACATCTGTAAAAGAAAGCAAAGTTAACCTTTCAAGTCCAGTGACTCTTCATCAACCATAACAAGAGCCTCTATATCATATTCAATGCATTTGGGGCTTGACCTACCCTGTCCCTGGTCCATTGCCAATGGTTCACCATGGTCTTAGAAACTGACAATTATTGGTATCGGTAGGAGGGAAATCTTTGAAATGCACATTAATTTCTGGGTTCGTGTCATTTTGCAAATCAACATCATTAACTAAAAGCTGTGCAGGACCAGTCACTGAAATACTGTGGCGACAAGAACAGTTTTGTGGTTAGGAGTTTTGCAAGAGTTACTCACTGCCTCTGTCCCCAGTGCCTTTCCACCATGTCAAAGGCATAAGTCAGGATTATGATTGAATACTCTCTGGTTGCCTGGATGAGTACAGGTCTAACAGTATTCAAGAAGCTTAACACCATCATTTTTATAAATGACTTGAATGAAGAAGTGGAAGGCTGGATTAGTAAGTTTGCTGATGACACACATGTCGGTGGTGTTTTAGATAGTGTCGAGGGCTGTTGCAGGCTACAAGACATTGACAGGATGCAGAGCTGGGCTGAGAAGTGGCAGATGAGTTCAAACTGGACATAGCAGCCTGTTTGACATGTACCCCATCTGCCACCTTTAACATCCACTCCCTCCCCACTGACACTCAGTAGCAGCAGTGTCTACCATCTGCAAGATGCACTGCAGAAATTCACCAAAGATCCTCAGACAGCACCTTCCAAACCCACAGCCACTTCCATCCAGAAGGACAAGGGCAGCAGATCCATCGGAATACATTCAAGCAAAAGGACATTTGAGATGATAAACATCCTATTCATAAATAACCATTGACTAATTACTGAAGTCCATAAATAGTATTCATTTAAAGTATTCAACATCATTAACACTGTTTGCTTCAGACATAGGGAAATACCGTGAAAAAAATCACTGCTAGTCATTTAATCACTTAGTAGAGTTTTAAATTAGCGTTTGTAAAACTTACATTCATTTTGTTACAGCTGATGTAATATAAAATATATTTTCTTTGTTGTTTAGGCATTCTGTTGAATGCATCCATTCTAAGCCAGCAACCAATTTCACCAGAAAATCTGCATTTCCACTCTTTTGTGACTCAGCGGTATAGAGCATAGGACATAGCACAGTACCGCACAGTACAGGATCCATGATGTTCTGCCGAGTATTTATCTTAATCTAAGACCAACCTAACCTACACCCCCCTCAATTTACTGCCACCCATGTGCTTGTCCAGCAGTCGCTTAAGTGTCCCTAATGTCTCTGACTTTACTACCGCTGATGGTGTATTCCATGCACCCACCACTCTCTGCATAAAGAACCTACCTCTGACATCTCCCCATACCTTCTTCCAATCACCTTAAAATTATGACCCCTCGTGACAGCCACTTCTGCCCTGGGGACAAGTTGCTGGCTATCTCCTTTATCTCTGCCTCCCACTACCTTGTACACATCTATCAAGTCACCCCTCTTCCTTCTTCTCTCCAGTGTGAAAAGCCCCAGCTCACTCAACCTCCCTTCATTAGACAAACCCTCCAATCCAGGCAGCATCCTGGTAAATCTCATCTGTACCCTCTCTAAAGCAATCTATAATGAGGTGACCAGAACTGGACACAATATTCCAAGTATGGTCTAACCAGGGTTTTATAAAGCTGCAGCAAAACCTCATGGCTCTAAAACTCAATACCCCTTTAATGAAAGCCAAAACACCATATGCCTTCTTAACATCCCTATCGACGTGGGTGGCGACTTTGAGGGATCTTTGTATGTGGACTCCAAGATCCTACTTATCCTCCACACTGCCAAAAATCCTATCTTTAACCCTGCATTCAGCACTGAAATTTGATCTTCCAAAATGAATCACTTCACATTTGGAGTTCAGGTTGAACTCCATCTGCCACTTCTCAGCCCAGCTCTGCATCCTGTCAATATCTTGTAGCCTGCAACAGCCCTCAACACTATCTAAAACACCACCAACATGTGTGTCATCGGCAAACGTACTAATCCACCCTTCCACTTCTTCATTCAAGACTTTGGTAAAAAAAACTACAAAGAGCAGAGGCTCAAGAACCAATCCCTGCGGGACACCACAGGTCACCAACCTCCAGGCAGAATACTCTTCATCCACTACCACTCGCTGTCTTCTTTCGGCCAGCCAATTCTGTATCCAGACAGCCACATTTCCCTGTATACCATACCTCCTAACTTTCTGAATGAGCCTCCCATGGGGAAACTTATTAAATGCCTTGTTGAAGTCCATATATACCACATCCAAAGCTCAGCCTTTGTCAACCTGCTTCGTCACATCCTCAAAGGACTCAATAAGGCTTGTGAGACATGACCTGCCCCTCACAAAGCCATGCTGACTATCTTTAATCAAACTATGTTTTTCCAAATAGCCATAAATCCTATCTCTCAGAGTCCTTTCCAGTACCTTGCTGACTACAGATGTGAGACTGACTGATCTATAATTCCCAATGACTTCCCTATTCCCTTTCTTGTCAGAGAAACAACATTCACCTCCCTCCAATCAACCGGTATAACTCCTGTAGAGAGTATGGATACAAAGATCAACGTCAGAGGCGCAGTAATCTCATTATTCACTTCTCGTAGTAATCTTGGATATATCTGGTCTGACTCTGGGGACTTATCTATCCTGATGCTTCCCAGAATTTCCAGCGCATCCCCTTTGTTAATATCAATCTGTTCAAGATTATTAACCTGGTCCACAGTGTTCTCAACTATAAGCATGGTCCCTCTCTCTAGTGAATACTGAAGCAAAAAACTCATTCAGGTCCTCCCCTACCTCTTCTACCTGATTGGTCCTATCCTCTCTCTGATCATTCTCTTATTCCTCACATATCAGCAGTCAGGTCCATTTCTATATAATTGCAGACTATAAATAATTTCACTGCTACAAAATTTAGACAACATTCCTTCTGACTTTTATTAGATAACCTATATATAGAGTCAAGAAGAGTGGTGCTGGAAAAGCACAGCAGGTCAGGCAGCATCTGAGGAGCAGGAGAGTCAACATTTTGAGCATAAGCTCCTCATCAGATGAAGAGTTTATGCTCAAAACATAAACTCTCCTGCTCCTCAGATGCTGCCTGACCTGCTGTGCTTTTCCAGCCCCACTCTTTTTGACTCTGATCTCCAGCATCTGCAGTCCTCACTTTTGCCTAACCTGAGGGTGGTACTGTGGCTCAGTGGTTAACACTGCTGCCTCACAGCACCAGGGACCCGGGTTCAATCCCAGCCTCGGGTGACTGTCTGTGTGGTGTTTGCACAGTCTCCCCGTGTCTGCGTGGGTTTCCTCTAGGTGCTCCGGTTTCCTCTCATAATCCAATGATGTGTAAGCCAGGTAAATTAGTCATGTGAAATTGCCCATAGTGTTAGGTGCATTAGTCAGGATTAAATATTGGGAATGGGTCTGGGTGGGTTACTCTTTGGAGGGTCAGTGTGGACTTGTTGGGCCAAATGGTCTCTTTCTACTATATATAGATATACTGTAATGTGTAAACATGATAGGCAGACAGTAAAAAATCAAACAAGTTGGGCCAAAATTTGTTCCATGTACACATTATTATGTAAACACCATTTTTATTGATATATATTGAAATTTATTTTAGTTGTGCTGCTCCTTCTCAATTATTCATTCAATTACTGGACAGCACTCTGGGTTAAATCTAACACCAGACCTGTATGCTCCCTTTTGCCTCAAATGTAGATCATACACATTTTGGAGGATTGAATCACATCAGCTGCTTAAGTAAAGAGATTTCTAGGATTTCAAAACCTGTATTTCCTTTGCATTTCTTAGGATCAATATGACCATAAATTACTGCAATGGCACACTCCCTGCTAGTAATGTTAATTAGCTCACCATTGACATTGCACTGTATTTGTCCCTTGAATTCTGGAATGTGAATCCTTTTGCACGGAGGTTAATGTTACACCTGGGAGTCATGAACACCGCATCCAGTAGCTTATGACCAATCCCATACAAAAGAAATGGACACAGAAAGAGATGGAGAAGGAAAGATAACAAATTGAGTCAAATTGAAAGAAAGAAGAAAAATCAGGAATGAGAAATGAAAAGATAATTATTAAGGGCACGCAGAAGAAGCGGACAATGTGACCCAGTGGTTCTCAGAAACAGTCTTGGTTTGGGTGGCACAGTGGTTAGCACTACTGCCTCACAGCGCCAGAGACCCGGGTTCAATTCCCGCCTCAGGTAACTCTCTGTGTGGAGTTTGCACGTTCTCCCCGTGTCTGCGTGGGTTTCCTCCGGGTGCTCTGGTTTCCTTCCACAGTCCAAAGATGTGCAAGTTAGGTGAATTGGCCATGCTAAATTGCCCATAGTGCTAGGTGAAGGGATAAATGTAGGGTTATGGGTCTGGGTGGGTTGCGCTTCGGCGGGTCGGTGTGGACTTGTTGGGCCGAAGGGCCTGTTTCCACACAGTAAGTAATCTAATCTAATTAGTAATCGAGTACAAGGGCAGAAATTAGAATTTTCATTCATAAAGTATTAAACTACCATAATCAGGAATACAGGTATTTTCTTGAAGGTTTATATTAACTTGGTCAGAATTAGAATTAGAATAAGAAAGAGCTTTATTGTCACATGTACAGTACTCAGATGAATGCAGTGAAAAGTGTACAAGATGCTGCTCACGGCGCTATCTTGGGTATAAAGATCCCCAGGGACAGCTTTGTCAGTGACAGTTCTTAGGAAAATAGATCAGTAAAAAATCCAGCACTGCAGATCTTTGGAATAAATTATAAAATTGAAAGAAAAAGTTCAGAACAATGGTCTTCCAATCCAGTCCACGCAGGCACCTAGGCTGCAGTCTGCACCAGGCCAGGACTGTTCAGATTCAGGTTGGTTCTGTTTACTTATTATCTCAAGGTGGCATTAACTGAGAACAAACGAATATAAGAACTAGGAGCAGGAGTAGGCCATCTGGCCCTTCGAGCCTGCTCTACCTTTAGTCAGATCATGGCTGATCTTTTCGTGGCCTCAGCTCCACTTACCCATAACGCTTAATTCCTTTACTGTTCAAAAAATTATCTATCTCAGCGTTAAAAGCATTCACTGAGGAAGCTTCAAACACTGGGTGAAGAAGTTCTTCCTCAATTCAGTCCTAAATCTGCTCCTCCTTATCTTGAGGCTATGCCCTCTTGTCCTAGTCTCACCTACCTGTGTAAACATCCTCTCTAGGTCTATCCTATCTAGTCCCTTCATAATTTTAAATGTTTCGATAAAAACTCCCTCATTCTTCTAAATTCCAATGAATATAATCCCAGTCTACTCAGTCTCTCCTCATAAGTTAATCCCCTCGACTTGGAATCAACCAAATGAACCTCCTCTGCCAGTACATCCTTTCTCAAGGAGACCAGAACTGTACACAGTACTCCAGGTGTGGATCAGTAGTGCAGGAAGAGCACAGCAGTTCAGGCAGCATCCAACTCCAGGTGTGGCCTCACCAGCCCCCTGTACAGCTGCAACATAACCTCCCTACTTTTAAACTCAAGCCCTTTAGCAATGAAGGACAAAATTCCATTTGCCTTCCTAATTACCTGTTGTACCTGCAGACCAACCTTCTGTGATTCATGTACAAGGACACCCAGGTCCCTCTGCCACTGTTTATATTATATCTTCCAGAGCATATGAGTTAGCAATTTTACTGTAGATTCAGCAGTTACCTGGTTTATCCCTTTCTCAATTTTTTACCAAAGGTGTTAAACTCTGAAATAAGTAATACCTGCGGGTACCTGTAAGAAACTTGTAACAGTCTCCAGTATTTTCTTTCTGACTTCTCTGAGCATTCTGTGATCCATCTCATCTCAGCAAAGAATTGTCCACTTTGGGACTTCCTCAGATTTTAAGGGCTGCATCCTTGTCTACTGTTATTGCATGTAATTGCTCTTTTATCCTTCATTTGTACTATTCCTGCTCTGTGTAAAAATGAAAGCAATGTCTGCATATATTCCACAAAATTCACTTTCATTGCATGCGTCTGTTTAGTTATCCAGATGCTGTTCTGGCATTTCACTTCTGGTTTTGGCTCCATTGAACTCCATTATGGATACATTATTACCACAGGCAATGATGGTGCATGCTGGATGTGTGCAAGGTAGGCAGATTTTCAATTTGTGTTTTTGAAACTAGAGTTGCCTTTGTGGAGGGGTTTGGACTGGGGTCAATATTCCAGCAAATGCTCGCTCTTAACATTTAAAGCTGACCATGTATTCACCAAAGCCCACCCCTCAACAGCATTATTTACAGGAATCAACAACCAATTTTGGATTTGTTCCTAATTGCTTTCTACTGGTTGTTGCTGAATTAGCAGAAGTATTTGGAGGTGTATACAGTCACTGACAGTTAGGGAAATCAACAGGAGATGGTTTGGTACTTAGTAAACACTCGCCTCTCACTTAAAGAGTCTTCTCATACTACATGAGCCCTATGATGGGACTATTGTTTCTAGCCTCTTTGGTCTGCAGCATCTGAGGAAGATAAGCAGAAGCAGCCCAGAGGAGAAGAGGGAGGAGAGGACAGAGGATTCTTAGCAGGAGAGAATTTCCATGCAGGGTTTTCAAAAAGCTAGGGTTTTCTCAGTTTCAATGAGAACCAATGCTGCAGTATCTCCTTTTCATTAAGAAAGTACTCATTGAAATCTACAACTTTTTGCCATTGCTGCGAGTGTGACCATGCCATTTTGGAGGTAACGGGTGGATGACAACCTTGTGAGCTGCAGGCATACTGAGTGTCCACCTCCTGTGACTTGGGCAGTATGAAAGATGCATTCTTCCCAAATGCTGAGTCTTTCTTTGTCCCACTGAGCTTCTCATGGGGCCAGGTTGATGTTACAGGGAAGCTATGGTTGGCTCCTCATTCTGTCCCCATTTCGCTTCAGCTGATTTGCAGAAGACCTCTTAAAACCTTTAATATTGCCCCTTGCTGTCTGAACCTCTTGGTGAGCATTTGATAAACTTCAATTAATTAAGGGTTGCAAGATTCCTCTCCCTCCCACCCCCTCCTCCTCCCCGCCAGCATGGTGAACATTGCACCACAGAAATCACATTCTGAAACTGACACATTGTCCTGCCTGATGCTCCTCGGATGCTGCCTGAACTTCTGTGCTCTTCCAGCACCACCAAGCCAAAAAAAGATACTTTTGCAACCCTGCCTCTATTCCTGATTTTAAATGGAAACCTGAACACACAGCCCTCAGCTCTCCTTTTTTCTAGAGTAACATTAATTCCTTTCACTAGTTCGCTGATTTTTGACAGAATTACTACAAATTCTTTATGAGGTCACACTCATTGACACATTGGCTCTTCTTAGATGAAATTTTAACTAGAAGCTCCTAACCACCCTTGCTTTTGGAAACTAACATTCCAAACTAAGAAATCTTACAGATGTTGTCACTTCTACATGATGTTACTTTGAAATTCACAAGGGACATTTGAACCAAGGCATTAGTTCTGTTATATATTAGGGTAAAAAAAAAAGGCTCTCAAAGTGATAACACCTTGAATGATTTATGAATTTGCAGTTGAATGACCCCGATGTTTTGATTTGTCTGAAAACTGAGCTAAGTGCAGGTCTTGGTTCAGACTGTGAGAGTGCCTTGCAAGAGAAGGATGTTCTGCAATATTCATCACACTGCTGTGTATTTTTAGAAAAACCTGCAAGAAACATTTCTTTAAGTAATCCGCCTGGTGAGTTGACCCTCGTACATATGAGAAAAGTGGCAGAGCTCACACCTTCAATAGAAAGCGCATTTGGGTCAAATAGCCCTTTACCTTTTCACTCCTCCTTCTTTTTCCTCCGACAGACGTTGCTCAGTTTCCTCATTTCCCCTCCCCCTACCTTGTCTCAGTCGGTTCCCTCAACTCAGCACCACCCTCCTAACCTCTCCGCCCCCACCCCACTCCAGCCTATCAACCTCACCTTGACCTCCTTCCACCTATCACATCTCCATCGCCCCTCCCCCAAGTCCCTCCTCCCTACCTTTTATCTTAACCTGCCTGCCACCCTCTCCTCATTCCTGATGAAGGGCTTATACCCGAAACGTCGAATTTCCTATTCCTTGGATGCTGCCTAACTTGCTGTGCTTTAACCAGCAACACATTTTCAACTGTAACGGAACCAAGATTATTTACCAAGGCAATAACATCAAAAAAAGGAAGAAGAACAGGAACATGTCATTCAGCCTCTCAAATATGCTCTGTCTTTCCATATTTGGCAAACTAATGGGACTAAAGCAGATAAGAATACTTTTAAATTGGAGACGGTGCAAAACAGATTTACCAGGATGTTGCTGGGACTGGGGGGTGTGAGTTATAAGGAGAGGCTGGATAGGCTGGGACTTTTTTTCACTGAAGTGTGAGAGGTTGAGGAGTGACCTTATTGAAGTTTATAAAATCATAAGCAGCATAGAAAAGGTGAATGGTAAGGGTCTTTTCCCTAGGATGGGCAAGTTCAATTAGAGAACATAGGTTTAAGGTGAGAGGAGAAAGATTTCAAAAGGAGCTGATGGGCAACTTCATCACACGGCGGGTTGTTTGTATTTGGAATGAACTGCCAGAGGAAGTGGTGGATTCAGGTACAGTTTCAACATTTAAAAGATATTTGGACAGGTACAGAAATAGGAAGGACATTGGGCCAAATGTAAGCGAATGGGAATGGTTTAGCTTGGGAAATGTGGTCGGCGTGGATGAGTTGGACTGAGGGTCTGTTTCCATGCGATATGACTCTATGGCTGTAAGTTCCTTGGCCTGATGGCTTGCAATCCAGAATCCTAAAAGACGTAGCTACAAAGATAGTAGATGCATTGGTTATAATTTTTCAGAAGTCTTTGGATTCAGGAGATGTATTGGAGGGTTGGAAACTGTCACGGTGACACCCCTATTCAACGAGGTATACAGACAAAAAGTGGGTAACTGTCAATTGATTAGCCTAACATTTATTGCTGGAAGAATGTTGGAATCAATTATTAGAGAAGGAATTGGAAAATCATAATCTAATCAAGCAGAGTCAGCATGGCTTCACAAAACAAGAATTGAATCTGACTAATTATTCGAGGTTTAGAGTGGATAGAGGGGAACCAGGAGATGTGTTGCATTGACTTCCAAAAGGGAGTTGACAAGGTACCCCAGAAACGGTCAAGTAAATAACAATTAAGCAGTTGATGAGTTACCAATAGCATGCATTCAAGAACAGAGAAGGAAGTGAGGAATTTGCAGAATTACTGACTGGACTGTGTCAACTCTTCTTCGATCCAGGGGTAGAGCCAGAGATCTGGAAAATTCCATGCTATACCCTCATTCAAAGTTGCAATGATAAACTTAAAAACAAAGGTCAGTTTAACCTTGATGATGAGAAAGCTTTCAGAAACAATATTTCTGGATAAATCAATAGTAATTTGACATGTACTGATTAAAAAATTCAGTATTAATGTAATAAAGATACATTGTACTTAATTATCTTGATTTGAGTTTTTAAAGGAAGTAACAGAAAGGATTAGTAAAGGTGATATTGTTGATGAGATATTTCCAAAGTTGTTTCATAAAGTGCCACTTAATAGGCTTAAGAACAAAGTTGAAAACCATAGAATAAAGGGGCTTGATCTCGATACAAAGTTGTCTGAATCAAAGGAAACAGAAAGTAAAGGTGGAAGTTGTTTTTTTCAAATGATGGTGTTGTTCCCTGATCAATAATAGGATTATTATTTTTCTTTCTAACTTTACGAGCTATACTTGAATGTGATGACACAAAACTGGGTGGTAGTTGGAACAATGGAGATAATAAGCAATGTTCTTCAAGAGGATATAGATAGACAGGCTGGCGAAATGGGTGGATGAGTGGCAGGTGAACATCAATGCAAAGTGACCTTATAGAGGTTTATAAACTCATGAGGGGGGTTGGATAGGGTGAATAGTCAATGTCTTTTTCCCAGGATGGGAGTCTAAAACTAGAGGGCATTGGTTTAAGGTGAGAGGGGAAAGATTTAGAAATGACATAAGGTATAGCTTTTTCACCAGAGGGTGGTACGGGTATGGAATAAGCTGCCAGAGGAAGTGGTGGAGGCTGGTACAATTACAGCATTTAAAAGGACCTGGATGGGTATATGAATAGGAAGGATTTGGAGGAATGTGGGCCAAATGCTGGCAAATGGGACTAGATTAATTTAGGATATCTGGTCAGCATGGACAAGTTGGCCAAAGGATCTGTTTCCCATCTCTATGACTCTATGACATGTATTCACCAGAGGAATAAGGAGAAATAATACAAAATGAAGGTACAGTTCTAAGGGATACTAATACAGGAATGCTGGAGATATATTTCCATAAATGATGGAAGGTGGTGGAATTGTGAGAGAGTGAATGAAAAGGTGGATAGGATCTCTGGCTTTAATAACTGAGTCAGACAGCAGGAGTTTGTAGTCCTGCATCGAGGCAGCTTTTTTTAAACATGGCTACACCAAGGCAGAGGTCTGGCCTTTGTTTCCATCTCTGGCCAATCTTCAGCAGCATTGAAATGTGGTGAGTCATGAGTTTGACATGTCCCTGTTTAGAAGTTGCTGGCAGCATCGTAGAAATTGACATTTTCAAACTTGCTGGCTTTTGATGCAGCAGCCATTATCTGTAAACTCACCTAAATCAAACATGTCACACAGAGTGTGAAATCATAAACCATAGATAGGTGGAAAATGGGAATAAAAATTGTGTTGCCTCCTTTACAATTCAACAAGTTTGGAAAGTCTGCCATATGAGGGATCCAGAGTAACTTGGTTTCATCAATCATATCAGCCATCTGCTTGGCTGGTAACTCAAAGAGATGTCAGAGCATTTAGCTGCCTTCAGATCTTTGAACAGTTCAATGGCTTCCCATTGTTATTATAAAGCTTGTGAGTCTTGTTTTTAAAGTGGCTACAGGGGTAGGGTTGAGGTAAAGGAGCAAGGAGATAGAAGGTTGAGGATATAAGGCATAGGGAGGTTAAGGACTGTAGACAGTAGGGGAGTGAGGGGATGACATTGAAAGAGGATGATAGGCCATTATCACTGGCATGTAACATTAATATAATGTGGATAAGGTGCTGATGCAATTGAAGAACAGGCCAAGAGCTTAAACACAGATGCAAGAATTGCTTCTTCCCCTCTATTATTCCACTTTTGAATAGACCCCTCAAACTTCATCACGCTTTCAAGGTGAGAGGTGAAAAGTTTAAGGGGGATACACGCGGTAAGTACTTCACACAGAGGGTGGTGGGTGTCTGGAACACGTTGCCAGCAGAGGTAGTAGAGACAGGCATGGTAGATTCATTTAAGATGCTTCTCTGGATAGATGCATGAGTAGGTGGGGAGCAGAGGGATACAGCTGCTTAGGAATTTTTTTCCAGAGTAATTGGTCAAGAGCTGAGATCTGCTGCCTGACTGTTTGCTGGAACTGAATCTAGCGTGATAGTCAAAAAAGATAATTTGGAGACGCTGGTGTTGGACTGGGGTTTACAAAGTTAAAAATCACACAACACCAGGTTATAGTCCAACAGGTTTATTTGGAAGCGCTAGCTTTCAGAGAGCTGCTCCTTATTCACATGGTTGTGGAGAATAAAAATTCAAAGGGGAACTGATCAAGTAACTGATAAGATTTTCATAGCCAGGAGAGAGCACTACAGAATAGCCCTAGCTGAGCCGCACACGCAGTGAGCTGGCATATTCACAATGGGCCAAATGGTCTCTCTTCCACAAGCCTGTTCTTCTGACAGTGACTGTACCTTGTAATAATGTAATAAAACATCCCAAGGCACTTCATAGAAGCATTCTGAAACAAAATATGACACTGAGCTGCAGCTATTAGGCTGGACAAGTAAATACTTGGTCAAAGAAATAGGTTCTAAGGTGTGGCTTGCAGGATGAAAAGAAAAGAGAGACAGTGGAAGGGCTGGGGGATGGAATTCTAGAGTTTAGTGTTTAGGCAACATGACCATTAACCACTAAGTTATTTTAAAAGTGGGATCACTGGAGCTGAAAATGAGCAGCGCGCAGTATCCTTGAGGATATTACAGAGAGTGAGGGATGTTGGGATTTATAAAACCAAGACAGTGATTTAAAATGCAGGGTGTTATTGAACAGCTGAATGGAATGCCTGGTGGGTTTCTGAGCAACATAAACCTGGGGGAACTGAGCAGCACATATGTTTGCAACGCAGAGAAAAAATAGTTAATTGTCCACATGAGAAGATCATTCTTGTTGTATTCATGGCAATGTAAATAGTCATACTGTCATAGATCTTAATAATCATAGAGTCATAGATCTTAATAGTCATCTTCATAGTCACTTAACAAGTGGGTTGTGGTGGGTACTTTCCCGGAACTTCACACATGAGCTAAAACCTGTTGTTTCACGCAGCCAAACTTTCCTGCCAATTAAGTTTTCCTTTTATGAAGGATGAGTAAAACTGAACACCTTTAAAGAAAAAAAAGTGCAAAATTTGGGACAAAGACAGAAATTGCTGGAAAAGCTCAGTAGGTCGAGCAGCCTCTGTGGAGAGAAACCAGAGTTAACCTTTGGGCCTGGTGATGCAGGATCTGTGGAAGGGTGACTTGAGCCGAAACGTTAACTCTGATTTCCCTTCACAGATGCTGCCAAATCTGCTGAGCTTTTCCAGTAATTTCTGTTTTTATTTCTGATTTACAGCCTTCGCAGTTATTTTGGATATTTATTTTGTAAAATTTGTGAGTTGAGGTCAAGTTGAGAGGGTGAACAAAGTGGCACAATTGGTCAGCGCATTTGACTGATAACCAAAAGGTTGGTGGTTCAAGACCTGCCAGGGATGGAGTGATTGTTGTTCTCACTCCATTAGTTTGGGCGGCACAGTAACTCAGTCGTTAGCACTGCTGCCCCACAGCACCAGGGACCTGGGTTTGATTCCAACCTTGGCTGACTGCCTGTGTGGAATTTGCACATTCTCCCCGTGTCTGCATGAATTTCCTCCGGGTGCTCCGGTTTCCTCCCACTGTCCAAAGATGTCCAAAGGTGAGTTGGCCATGCTAAATTACCCATAGTGTTCAGAGATATGTAGGTTAGGTGCATTAGTCAGGGGTGAATGTAAGTAATAGGGTAGGGGAATGGTTCTGGTTGGGATACTCTTCGAAGGGTCAGTGTGGACTTATTGGGCTAAATGATCGGTTTCCACACTGTAGGGATTCTATGAAATGAATGTAAGACACTGGTCAAGAAACTTGATTTAAGTATCAGACATAATCTATGCGTTCGAGTGGGGAGGCCACTCCAGGTTCTAAGCTGCTATCCCACATTAGTTGCAGCCTTCCAATTGGTTGTTAAAGGGAAAGGGATAGGGAATGTGTTGGGAAAGGCTAAGAGACAAGAAAAGAGTCACTTAGATGTTCAGGATGTGATTGGGTGGTCAGAAAACAATGGGGAGATTGGAACAGGGGTTTGACGAGGTGGTTGGAAGTGGTCGAGATAGTGGGGGTGTTGGAGGGTATTGGGGGTGTTGGAGGGTAGTGGGGGGTAGTGAGGGTGTTGGCCATGACAGGGGATATCCTACTTCTCCAAGGCTGACCTTCAAGTAAGTGTGAGCTTCCTTTGATGGTGGCCCATGTTGTTCATTTGAGGTGGGTGCTTAAATTACACTTAAACTATATGAAGTGCTTAGTGCCAAAAAAAACCTGGTGTGGGTACATCAACCTTAGAGGTCAATATTTCTGAATGTCCCTGAGTTCATCACTAATTTCTGGTGGAATTGCTTGGCTTGGTATCATGTTGACAAATCATAACAACTGATCAGGAATGTTAGTGGCATGTCGGTTCTTATCGCATCTGGACAAGGTGCTGGTGAGACCACAGCTGGAGCACTGAGAGTTGTTTTGGTCCCTAGAGTTTAGAAGAATGGGAGGTGATGCCATTGAAGCATAGAGCATTATTCAGGGTCAATGCTGCGAGGGTTTGCCCACCCATGGCAGAGTCTAGGACCAGAGGGCACAGTCTCAGAATAAAGGGACACCAACTTCAGACTGAGATGAGGAGTAATTTGTTCTCTCACAGAGAGTTGTGAGGCTTTAGAACTCCTTGCCACACAGAGCTGTGGGGGTAGAGTGCTTACATATGTTTAAGGTGGAATGGATAGATTCTTGATCAGTCAGGGAATCAAGGTTTATAGGAAAAAGGCAGGAAAGTGGGCGTGAGGACTGTCAGATTACCGCGTACACTATTGAATGGTCGAGCAGGTTCCGGGGATGAACTGACTACTTCAGTTCCTATTTCTATGGTTTTTATGTCCTCTTCCTGGTCCACTAATACTGGAATTGTTTTGTCAACTTGAATGAGGTGCTGGGTAGCAGCTGGGGGAGGGTCATTCCAGTAAAGATGCAGTGCCATTAGGACAAAGGCTGAAAACTGGGGGGTAAAAATCTGAAGGGTTTGGAAATGCGAATTCCTTCTGTTTTAGAGAGCTGTCACTTACCACAGCAGAGTATTTCATGTGGAATTCTGTGAACTGACACTTGGAACCTGCCACACACAAAAAAGAAAATTTTTGTTCCTGGTTGCTTGGAGATTTGTCTTGGGGATATCTCGAGTGATTGATGAATTTCGTCAGTCTGACTGCTGCTCACAGAGATGAACTCAGACAGGCTTGTGAGGGAGGTAATGGCTTTTGTTCTGTATTCAGTCTCATGTCACACCTGCCATACACTGATATATCCTGCAGGGCTACTTCTTTCATGGGAGCAAAGTGCAAATGTCACTAGGTAATTAGTGTGGACTCTGCTCTTCCATCAGCACGATAAGACACAGTAAGACACTAAGAATAGTCTGTCTGGGGCAACAAGATGGTGCTTTCATTGTGCTGGAGATTCACGACACGACCAGCACGTTCCCCAATCTGAAACAGTTTCCATAATAAACATTTGCTCATGTTTGTGTGTATTCCTTTATCACAGCTTAAAAATGTGTTGCTGGAAAAGTGCAGCAGGTCAAGCAGCATCCCAGGAGCAGGAGAATCGACGTTTCGTGCATGAGCCCTTCATCAGGAATGAGGAAGGTGTGCCAAGCAGGCTAAGATAAAGGGTAGGGAGGAGGGACTTGGGGGAAGGGCGTTGGGAATGCGATAGGTGGAAGAAGGTTAAGGTGAGGGTGATAGGCCAGAGAGGGGGTGTGGAGACGGAGAGGTCAGGAAGAAGATTGCAGGTCAAGAAGGTGGTGCTCAGTTCGAGGGTTGGGACTGAGATAAGGTGGGAGGAGGGGAAATTAAGAAGCTGGAGAAATCTGTATTCATCTCTTGTGGTTGGAACGTTCCTAGGTGGAAGATGAGGCGCTCTTCCTCCAGCCGTCGTGTTGCCATGGTCTGGCGATGGAGGAGGCCAAGGACCTGCATGTCCTTGGTGGAATGGGAGGGGGAGTTAAAGTGTTCAGCCACGGGGCGGTTGGGTTGGTTGGTCCGGGTGTCCCAGAAGTTTATCACAGCCAATTACTTGTGAGGAAAGAAAATCTCAAGCTTGAATTTCTGGATTGTTCACAAATTATTAAAAAATCTCAAATTATGAACAAGGCTGGAGATTTTGTATTCTTAGCAAGGAAAATCTCACCCTGTTTTCTATATGTTATTGTACCCCTAAAGGTTAGAATGGACTGTAATTAATAAAGGGTAATGACATTTTTCAGCACATTTGCTTGTTGTTTGTCTGATGATATTGAGGGCAAGTTATTTGCTTTGTGGAAAGAATTTTGGAAGTCAGATTGTTGATTCTCTATCTCTTTGTTGCCTTGAAATTGTGAAGGAGGGAGGGGCGGTGAGGGAATGGAGCGAGTGTGATCTGAGCCTGTGAGGGTGGGCTGATCCACCAGAGAATCAACAAGGCCACTCACTGATTCCATTTGCTTATTGTATTTAGCTGGAAGTGTTGGGGGGAGGGGGTGGTGGTGGCAATCTTTGGCTGAATATTACACACACACACACACACACACACACATGCACACTCACTCTCACACAGACACACTCACTCTCTCTCACACATGTGCACACTCATACACGCATACATGCACACTCACTCACTCTTACTCTCACACTCACTCTCACACACACACACTCACTCACTCTCACACATAGACACATACATTCACTCACACACATATACTCTCACACGCATGCACTCACACACACACACACTCGCTCACTCACACAGACACACACATTCACTCACACACATATACTCTCACATGCATGCACTCACACACATACTCATACACACACGTGCACACACACACTCTCTCACACATACACACACACTCACGCGCGCACACACACTCTCTCACACATACACACACACTCACGCGCGCACACACACTCTCTCACTCACGCCAGGTTTTGATGTTACTAAATTTTCTGAATGCTGACTATCCCAGAGACTAATTACCAATCTGCAACATCCCACTAATTTTCCTGTGTTAATAATCCAGGGCTAAAAGGCTTTGTTCCCAAACTATAGAATCCTTACAGTGTAGAAGCAGGCCATTCAGCCCATCGAGTCTACACTGACCTTCTAAAGAACATTCCACCCAGACCCAAACCCCTACCCTATAACTCTAATTGGCTAATCTACCTAACTGACACATGCCTGGATATTATGGAGCAATTTAGCGAAACCAGAGAGCTTGGAGGAAACCATACAAACACGGAGAATGTGCAAACTCCACACAGACAGTCACCTGAGGGTGGAATCGAACCCAGGTCCCTGCTGCTGTGAGGCAGCAGTGCTAACTACTCAGCCATCTTGTTGCTCCTAGGCAGATATATTTTGCTTAATGTGTTTAATTCAGTTCTGGAGTAGGTGGCAGGTTTTCATTATTCAACGTTCCATGAGAAGGTCATTTGTTCAAATCTATCTGACTGAGGGACCAAATAGGACAAATGATGAATGAGAAAGGTATCAATGTCAACTCGACTTAAAACACACCTTTTATTTTCTTTGAGTTGGATCTTCCCAGCTTCTGAATAACATGGACATTGGCAAGAAAGCCCGGAAAGTGAGGAATGGAGTCCAGTCATCTTGATGTCAACAGAAAACTGTCCTCTTCTCCCAACTAGATTTGAATAGCGAGACAAGATTCTCAGTGTCGATACAGTGTGTGGTTCTGATGAAGAGTTAAGCCTGAAATGTCAATTCTCTTGCTCCTCAGATGCTGCCTGAATTGCTGTGCTTTTCCAGCATCTGCAGTCCTCACTATCTCCTCGGGACATTAATGAGCAGCGAGAAACCTATTAGCATAGATTAGGATTCATTGTCTCCGTCATTATTACTTCATCCCACCTCATTAATGGGTACTTTTCCAATCTCCCACTCACCAGATAGAAACCAGATGCCAATAACTCCTGACCTGAAAGTCTAAGTGGTTACCTGGCGACCCAATCTTGTTAGTTGTTTCTCTGGACCTCCATCTTGGATACCACACACCAAAATTCAATGGTGAACTTAATGGGCAGTGCCCACACTGACTCCCTTATCTGCAAACATTGGCATCCAACAGGTACCAGCTTCAGTGCATCCTTATGGAGCATTTGCATCGCACATAGCAAGGTCCTGCACTTTGGCCCTTCCCACTGTAAGGCTGCTGTCAGAACACTTTGCTCATTTCCTGGCCTGGACCAGGGTGCATCACATTTGCTGTCTTTGAGCATTTTTGGATGCTCACAATAAATGTGCTTTGGCTTGCCCTGCCTGTTTGTTCTTAGCCCCCTCAGCCAGAGCTAACAGGCTCACTGCACTTCTGTCTTGCCATGCCATTTAGCACAGACACAAAGCCAGGCAGCTTGTAATGGTTGTCACCATTGATTAGTCAAGTGAGTGGACATGTTGCTGTACAGCACTGTCCTGTGTCAAATTCACAATTACACCATGTGACAGCTAGTACTTCAACCAAATTACCATGTCTCAAAGTCATACAGCCGTACAGCATGGAAACAGACCCTTTGGTCCAACTCGTCCATTCCAACCAGGCACCCCAATCTGAACTAATCCCATTTGCCAGCATCTGGCCCATATCCCTCTAAACCCTTCCTATTCATATACCCATCCAGATGCCTTTTCAATGTTGTAATTGTACCAGCGTCCAATTCCTCTGGCAGCCCATTCCATACACACACCACCCTTTGTGTGATAAAGTTACCCCTCGGGTCCTTTATGAACTTGTCCCCTCTCAGGGGGGAGGAGGTGGTAGTCCTCAGCTAGACCAAGGCAGATACCCTTCTGGCAGGTTATGCCAGGAGAGTAAATTAAGGTCAGTCTCCGATATTGTTCCAGGGTCTGGGGCACGCTGACAGTAATGGGCAGAATCTTCACTTCGTTGTTGATGAGGAGCTAAACATTAGGAATGCCATCACCCTTCCCGGTTTATTTCATCGCTATGCCTGGGCCGTTTTCTTCTGCAGTGAAATGAGGGGAAGGATTGACCAAAATAAAAGCAGGTGGCACAGATGTTAGTTAGTGCTGGTGCAGATGGTGGAGAGGTGAATGAGGGAGGAGGCAGCACATGGGTGATAAAGGACAGTAGTGTGAGGGGATTGGGATACATAAACTTTCAGGAGCCTGGGAAAGTCTGATAACTATCTGTGTGAACAGTAACAATAGGTATTTCAAGCTGATGAAAAGAATGTACAATACATCTCTAGGACCCAGGACACTGATTTACAGATACTCAGCTCAACAGTTCTGTAAATTTGCAACAATATGCTCAAATATTTTCAGAGATAACAATTAACTTCGACAAACTCATTGTTAACATTTTCAACTTTGTAAAAATAGTGCATTATTTTTGTGAAAAAGTGAGACATTCAGAATAGTTTTTTCTTCATTTAGTTGTATTTCAACAACCAAAAGTTTGAGTAATTAGATTTAGACACACACAATTCAACTCCAGTGAAAATAACTCCAGCCTGTCCAAACTTTCCTCATACTGGAGAAAGTAAGGACTGCAGATGCTGGAGATCAGAGTCGAGAGCATGGTGCTGGAAAAGCACAGCATCCAAGGAACAGGAGCATCAATGTTTTGGGTTTCATGCTATGCCTGATTTGCTGTGCTTTTCCAGCACCTCACTCTTGACTTCCTTCATATGGGAACCTGCTCGTTCCAGGTATCATCCAGTGATAAAAGGAAGAAGTTGCTGGAAAAGCTCAGCAGGTCATGGAGCATCTGTGAGGAGATATCAGAGTTGATGTTGTGGGTCTGGTGAACCTTCCTCATCTAGTGAGTCTCCTGTGAACCAGCTCCATTCCAGCACTATTTAGCATGGCAGGAAAACTCTGGCAGTTTCGCCACAGGCCATGCCCTCTGATAGTGCCATGATACCCAATTGACACGAAAGTCCTCAAACTCAAACCTGTTGTGAATTAGGTTCTGAACTGCTAGCAGGGCCCTACTGGTAAATATTGGAGACTGTGCAAAAGGATTGTATTCCTAGAGGCTGAGTAATATCGTTACTTTATGCTTCCAATCACTGAAGCTACAAGCCAGATTTTAGGAACATAGGAACAGGAGTAAGCCATTCAGCCCCTTGAGCCTGTTCCACCATTCAGATGATAGAGTGATCAATGGCCTAACTTCATATATCTATCTTTAGCCTTAATACGTATGCTTCACAAAAAATATATCTGTCTCACATTTAAAGTTAAGAACTGATCCAGCTTCCACTGTCATTTGTGGATAGGTTTGATAATTTACAGGCACAAGCCTGTTTCTGCTAGATAGCTGTGGGAACCCACCTCCCTATCTCTGTGGAAGTCATTATAGAGTCATACAGCACAGAAATAGACCCTTCAGCCCAACTCGTCCATGCCAACCAAATTTTCCAAACTGAACTAGTCCCATTTGCTTGCATTTGTCCATATCCCTCTAAACCTTTCCTATTCATGTATCTGTCCTTTCAAATGTTGTAATTGTACCAGCCTCTAACACTTCCTCTGGCAGCTCATTCCATACATGCACTACCCTCTGTGTGAAAACTTTGTTCCTCAGGTCCCATTTAAAGCTTTCCTCTCTCGCCTTAAACCTAAGCCCTCTAGTTTTGGAGTCCCCTACTCTTGGGAAAAGATCTTGTCTGTTCACCTTACCTATGACTCTCATGAATTTGCAACCCTCTATAAGGTCACCTCTTAGCTCCAGGGAATACAATCCCAGCCAATCCAACCTCTCCTTATAACTCAAAACCTCGTCTCAGTAACATCCTTGTAATTTTGTTTGTGCACCCTTTCCAGATTAACAACATCTTTCCTATGGGAGGGTGACCAGAATTGTACGCAATATTCTAAAAATGACCTCCCCATTTTCCTGTACAGCCGCGTCATATTGCCCCAAATCCTGTACTCAATGTTCTGAACAACGAGGATAAACATGCTAAATGCCTCCTTCGCTACCCTGCCAACCCACAATTCCACTTTCAAGGAACTATGGACTGATGCCCCGAGGTCTCTCTGTTCAACACTCCCCTGGACCCTACCATTAAGTGCATAAGTCCTGCTCTTGTTTGTCTTATCGAAGTGCAAGACCTCACATTTATTTAAATTAAACTCCATCAGTCACTACTCGGTCCATTGGTCCATCTGATCAAGATTTCTTTGTTCTCTTAGATAACCCTCTTCACTGTCCTCTACACCACCAATTTTGGTGCCATCTGCAAACTTATCAACCATGCCTTCTATATTCCCATCAAAATTGTTGATGTAAGTGGTCCTTGTGGCATACCGTTGGTCACAGGCCTTCCATCTGAACAGCAACCCTCTACCACCATCCTATGTCTTCTACTGTCAAGCCAAATTTGTATCCAGTTGGCTAGTTCTCCCTGACTCCCATGTAATCTAACCTTACTAACCAGGCTATCATGTGGAACCTTGTCACAGGCCTTATGTGAGACCTGTAGCTGTGGTAACTGGCTTTACCATCGATGCGAATGGGTTTCCTGGTGAGCATCAATCCCAGACTGATCCAACCAGTAAAATTCCAGGCCTATGATTCTCTGGTGCTTTGTGCTGTTGGAATTATTGCTTGATGCATGATTCAGGATGCTATTACTAAAGCTGTTTTCCAATGTAAGACCCTCAATGTGGCAGCTATGTCACTCTCAGCTGCTTTCACAACCGATCTAATCCTATAATCATTACATGGCAGTAATACAGGAGTATTTTAGACAGACTAATTAATATTTAAATGGGAAAAAGTGAAACAGTACACTTTTGCAATTGAACAGAGAGTTATTCATTATATCTGTCAATCTGTGAGCAAGTAATATTAATTCATCTTGTGAAAATTCACAATGTGAAAGCAACTGCAAATATGAAGCTATGCATTTTGATAAATTAAGTGGTTACACGTTGCACTTAAGAACTATATTGTAAAATGCAGAGTCAGTACTTCAAACACAAGGGCCTAATGAGTTTGACATATGCATCACCGACAATAATCACAAGATATGCACATATTTGTGTGGGAAAGTCAAGTGTATAATTTACATTCATATATAAATCTCTCAGATGAGATTTTCTGTGCCTACTGCTACAAAGTGTATATGAATGCACATGAATGCCAAGTTGGGCTTGGCTAAATAGTCTACAATGACTAACAACACTTCATAGCCAACCTGACAGAACAGCAACACTGTGCTTCATTTGGTAGCACAGTCACCTCGGACACAGAAAGACCTTGTTCGTTCTCAGGACATGAGAATCACTGACTAAGCCAGTGTTTATTGCTCATGTCTATTACCCAGCTGTCAATTAAGAGCCAACCACATTGCTGTGGGTCTGGAGTTACATGTAAACCAGACCAGGGAAGGAGAGTAGTTTCTTCCTCTAAAGAGCATTAATGACCCAGGTGAAATCATCAACAATAGTTTCATGGTCATCAAGCAACTCTTAGTTCCAGATTCTTTTTATTGAATTCAAATTCTAGCATCTGCCACAGAACCCAACTCTCTGGAACATTGCCTGGCTCTCTGGATTAACAGCCTAGCGATAAAAGCACTGGGTCATCTCCTCTCACGAGCTTGTCGGTTCCAATCGTGCTATTGGGTTTGAAACACAACAATATAAGCTGACATTCCAGTACAAAGTTAAAAATCACACAACACCAGGCTAGCATCCAACAGGTTTATTTGGAAGCACTAGCTTTCAGAGCGCTGCTCCTTCATCAGGTGTTTGTGGAGAATAAGATCATAGGACACAGAATTTATAGCAAAAGTCTACCGAGTGATATAACCAAAATTATATATTGAGAAAGACCTGGACTGTTTGTTACTTCTCTCATTTTTTAGAATGATCATATTGGTTTCAGTTCTTTCGTATGTAAATTCCAGAACATTTAAAAGTTACATTCTCAAGTGAACTTTAACAATAGGTGCCATGTTGCCCCAGATAATGAATTGAAGGTGTGAGCTGTCCTGTGTGAGGCTGTCTGTGCCCCAATGATCAGACTGATTCTAATCTAAAAAAGGGATTTACTGAACCTTACATGGATTCATGCAGTTTTGAGCAAAATAAAATTGTAATTCTGCAAGTACAAATTCACCCCACAAACTTATATGTGTGCGTGCGCGCGCGTGCATATGGGCGTGTGTGGAGGGTATGGGTTATGAGTGTGAGAGAGTGTATGTATGTTTGTGAGTGTGAGTGTGAAGGGTTATAAGTCTGTGAGAGGGGGTGTGTGTGTGAGAGAGAGTTTGTGTGTGTGTGTGTGTCTGTGTCTCGCAATGGGGTCACCTGTAGTGTCACATTTTCAGCTCTGATCTCCAGCATCTGCTGGCCTCACTTTCTCCTCTTCATCTGTAGTGTGACATGAACCCAAGATCTCGGTTGAGGCCATCCCCATGGGTACCAAACTTGGCTATCTGTGTGGCCACTTTGCATTTTGCCTGTCCCAACACCCGCCTTGGAGGATGGTATGAGGTCGAATGTCCCAGACCGCTGAAGTGTTTTCTGTCTGGGAGGGAACATTCCTGTTTGTTGATTGTTGTGCAGTATCCATTCATCCGTTGTTGTAGCCTCTGCTCAGTTTCACTAATGTACCATGCCTCAAAGACACACACAGAGACACTCACAGATATACACACATACACACACACACAATCCTACAGACACACACACACGCACACAATCCTACAGACACATGCGCATCTAAACACAAAGACACACACAGATACACACATGCAGACACACACATTCCAACAGACCTACACACGCCCTCCAACAAACCTATAAACTCATGCAGACCTTCTCTCATACGCAAGCTCTCACTGATACATTCACATATACATTCTCACAGGTTTATACACACACACACACACACACACACACACACACCTCTCACAGACTTTTACCCCTTTACACTCACACACACTCTCTCACAGACACTCATAATCTCACACACACTTCACACTTCTAAATAAACCTGCTGGACTATAACCTGATGTTATGTGATTTTTAACTTCATTGACTCCAGTCCAGCACTGCACCTCCACTTCGTAACTCCAGTACAATGCAGAGCAAGTACCACATTGTTAGAGGTGCCATCTTTCAGATGAGATGGGGAGGTGAGGGGCCACCATTCAACACTGAGATAGATGTTAAACTTCCCATGGCATCATTTTGAATAAGAACTGGGGAATTATCTTAATCAACAACACAGGGACAGATTACCTGGTCATTATTACATTGCTGTTATTGCAACATACTGTTTGCAGAACTGTCTGCAATATTTCCTACAATACAACAACACCGACATTTCAAAAACTTCCACTGGCTGAAAAGTGCTGTGGGACATCCTGAAGTTATGGAGGGTGTTATATAAATGCAAGTCTTTCTTTGCAAGTCACTCTAAGGACATCCTTGAGGAGTGCAAGGTGAAGGTGCTGCCAAACTCATAGGTAGGAAGCAGCATCAGCTGCTGAAACATTAATGTCATTTCTATCAGAATTATAAATATCTCTTTGCAACTCTTTGCAAGTAAGGGCTGTTGTCCTGTGATGGTTTCTCATTAAATTTATTTCAGATTCATGCACAAACGGGGACAGCCCCTTGATCAGGATCTGCTATTCAATAAACTCCTGGCTGATCTGATTGGAATCTCAAACCTGTAATCTCACCCTCCCCGGAAAACCTCCTCTCTCCTTGCTTATGAAGAATCTATCCAACTCTGCTGTAAAAAGAAATTCAAGAAGTCACCTTCCAGTACCTTTTTAGAAAGAGAGTTCAAAAGAATCTTGACCCTCAGAGAAAATAAATGTCTAGTTCATTTGTCTGAAAGTGCAACACTTGAATTAAAAACTTAACTCCTATCTCCAGATTGCCTGCATAGAGTCCCTACAGAGTGGAAACAGGCCATTTGGCCCATCAAGTCCACACATACCTCCAAAGAGCATCCCACCCTATCACTGCATTTCCTTTGCCCTATCCACCTGACCTGCACACCTTTGGACTGTGGGAGGAAACGCACACAGACACAGGGAGAATGTGCAAACTGCATACAGACAATCACCTAAGGTTGGAATCGAACCTAGATCCCTGACGCTGTGAGTTAACAGTGCTAACCACTGAGCCAACATGCCTTATACAAAGAAGCATCTTCCCCACATCTACCCTGTCAACCCCCTCCACCCCAGGATCTGATCATTCTTAATGAAGTCATCTTTTACTCCTCTAACATTCAGCAGATAAGATCAATGTTTCAGCCCCTACTCCTCCATCAGTTAACAGTCACTAGTTGCTTCTGTGAAGCATGGTCTGCATTTTGTTCCAAGTTTTTATTTTGCCTATTAATCATAGCCAATTTTTTTAAAAAGTATGATCCTTCCCCCAAATAAAGACTTCCACTCTTCAATCAACACAATCCAATGGTCAGTCCCGTAGCAGACAGTTATAGCCATTGTTAAAGCAGGAGAACGTTCATGAAAATTCCTGAGCTCAATTCCAGGAGTGCATTACTTCCTAAGAGGTAACACTAGGCAACAGTCAACAACTCCTCTCACATCGGGATGTGGGAAAAATGAGGAAAAGTTCTTTGTTTCTTTATATTCCGCATTCTGTTTATTTTTCTGTGTTTTGAGATGGCACAGGAGAGTCGCGAAGCGATACAACACTTTTCACTTGTAACAAAATATGTGACAACAAATAAATCAAATCAAATCAAACATTGTAAAATCTGCTGTTTTGATTCACACTGACATACGTTTATTATCCATCATTAAATCTTTTGGCCGTACATTATCAGGTTGAACATGGCAGAATGAGAAATCTTTTCCAGGCTCCGCTATCCAAGAGGTATAGCATAAGTTATAATGGTTTACCATGTTACCAATATGATCAATGATATTTTAGCCATACAGTAGTTACAGAAAATAGAAATAATGTCCATCAGTCAGATTTCTTTAATAATCAACAAAATTGCTTATTTATTGAAAGAAATAGACTTATTCAACTAAACTGCAAAGCTGTTTAACACAGTTTGTAACATGGAAGTATATACGTTAGGCATTTTGAATGATCTAGCATGTGTGCACACACTGGTTAAAGAAAATATAAAGATATTGTTCGCAGTGATTAAATCAAAAAATACTTCGGTGAAATAATTGTTAATTCTTCAAGTGAACAGGAAAAGATGTGAAATGTACCAAATGGGTTTCAGTCTAGCATCCTGGACACATGGATGGATGTCACTGGATTTTTCCAGAAGCAGTTATATAAGCACAATCTAATTCAATATAGCACAGAATGGGCCCTTCAGCCCATTCTGATGAAGGGCTTTTGCCTGAAACATCGACTCTCCTGCTCCTTGGATCCTGCCTGAGCTGCTGTGGTTTTCCAGCACCACACTCTCGACTCTGATCTCCAGCATCTACAGTCCCTCATGTTCTCCTTCAGCACATCAAGCCTGAGCCAAGTCTTAATCCTTATTGAGATCTGTTACTTATTGTCGTATGTGGCATCTATCTCTCTGTTCCATGGGTTAAAATACCATCAGTCACCCGTCTCTAATTTGAGAGCCGACCTATGATCAGTGATTTCATAAGGCTTCAGATGTGAAAACTTGTGTCCTTTTAGCTATTAATTAGAAATATGAATCTCTTTTTTATAAATATTATTGGTGTCTGTGAAGATTATAACATAGTGATGCTTATGTATATCAGTTCTTGGAATCTGATTTCTATCACAGAACTGAGGGGCTCGTAAACAAATGGAATTGTTTATCAGAAGATTCTAACAGAAATGATATCCTTATTAAATGGTTTACTTTGCACCAACATATGAGTCAGGCTTTGTAACAAATCTGTATCCTGAATTTTTAAAAATCCATTATAATGCCATTAATGCTCGAAAATGACGAAGATTCTCCTGTTTCCAGAAACTTCCCACTTCAGATATCATTAGACAAACATCACATTCAATATTGAAAGAAAATCCTAGCTCCATTGTTATTATGCAGCAACAAGGGAATTTCCAAATGCATTTGCCTCTTTCCTTCTAAATAATTGATTAATAAATTCATTCATCATACATTCAGCTGAATCTATTCTTCCATGTACACTTTGCTAAGAAAGGAAAAGTTAAAAAAAGCAGTACTGTAGTGCAAGTTGATTGATTTTCACTTTGCAGTAAGGTTTTGTAAACAAGTTCCATATCAACCCGTTTTCAAATAGCACACAAGAGAGATTCTTAAGCTATAATATCTAATCCATATTTGCATCACTAGATCACAACCATTCTGGGTAAGTGCAGAGCACTGTATTTAACCTTGTTTTTTTGACATTCTACAATGACCCAAGTTACCATACAAAGCAAAGTCAGCCTGCCCAACCGGTGCATACATTTGTCTATCATATAGCAGAGAAAATACAGCATCATTTAATACTTGCAGTCTGCTCCAATCCATCTGAAAGAAACCTATTCTAAAGCTAATTTAAACTCGACCAGTTCATCCCGTGGGATTTAAAGGAGCACTTGCAAGCATGGTTTTATATTCCAGGGCAGCTTACTTGTAGAATTTGTTGGGAGTCTGTATAAAACATTTTCCTGTTCTCCTCCAAGTCATTTATAAACGCTGTGGATACTAAAAGCTTTCGAATTAATACTAGTATCATGAGAATAGAAGGAAAATTGAAGCATAAAGATAGGTTTGAAACAACTGTGCAGATTAACAAAAGAACTGAAAATATGTTTTAATATAAAGAAGTGAAAATTCATGTATTTTAAAATACTAAACAACAAACGATAAAGGAAGAGAAAGTGAGGCCTGCAGATGCTGGAGCTCAGAGTTGAGAGTATGACGCTGGAAAAGCGCAGCAGGTCCAGCAGCATCTATGGAGCAGGAGAATTGACATTTCAGGTATAAGCCCATCATCATTCCTGACTCTCAGCGAACGATAAAGACTTGCTGGTTAGTGAGAGTAAAAAGGATTGGGAGTGGTTTGTCATTGTGTCCTGTCTGTTTCTATGTTAGTAAGCCATTGTCCAAACTCAACAGAATGAGATACACGGTAACTATAAATATGGTAAACTATGTCTGTTGAAATTTAGGCTAGGTACTTTTTAATGTCTAGGTGATTAAAACTATTTCTACCCAGAGAAAAAAACATGCTTTTGTTTATTTGTTTTAACGACATTAAACTGAAATTGTTTTCAATTCATACTCAAACATGGGATCTATCCAAATATGTGATTGATTGCTACTTTTTGGATTCAAATGTTACTTAGATTTATTTGTCTCAAAAGGAAAATACTTGTAACGTGAATGGCAGAATCTAACTGACAACTTTGCAGAAGAGAATCAGAATGTTTGGCAGTGTGCACAGTAAGAGAAGGTCTGAAATGTGAGAATTCATAGATTCTGCACAGCAGCCTCAGTTATTTTTGGTTATCATTAAATTTGACAATTACCGCAAAGTATGGTTTGCATCATTTGTCACAGATTCATTTGTTATTTTACTCTTTGGTAAACTTTCTTCTAAAACCCAAATCATAGTCCAAGTAAGTACTAAATACTATAGTAACTAAAGGCTCCAGAACTTGCTACTCCTCAAGCCAAGCTCTTCCAGTACAGTTACAACATTGACAACAAAGTGGGAAATTGCCCAGGTATGTCCTGTACACAAATGCAACCCGGCCAATTCCCGCCCTGTCAGCCTACTCATGGTCATCAGGAAAGTAATAGAAAGGTCATCAACAGTGCTACCAAGCAGCATCTACTCAGCAATAACCTGCTCAGCAATAACCTGCTCAGTGACACCCAGTTTGGGTTCCCCCAGGGCCACTCAACTCCTGATCTCATTACAGCCTTGGTTCAAACATGGACAGAAGAGTTGAATTCTAGAGGGGAGGGGAGAGGGACAGCCCTTGACATCAAGGCTGCATTCGACTAAGTGTGGCATCAAGGAGCTCTAGTAAAACTGGAATTAATGGGCTCCGGGGCAAACTCTCTGCTGGTCAGAGTCACAGGAAGATGGTGGGGGTCGCTGGAGATCAGTCATAACAGCTCCAGGACACCTCTGCAGGAGTTCCTCAGGGGAGTGTCCTAGGCCCAACCATCTTCAGCTGTTTCATCAATGACCTTCCCTCCTCCATAAAGTCAGAAGTGGGGATGGTCACCAATGTTCAGCTCCTCGGATACTGGAGCAATCCATGATTGGATGGTGGCTGGTGCAAAACTGGCTTAACGACAGGGGACAGAGGGTGGTGGTAGAGGGTTGTTGTTCAGACTAGAGGCCTGTGACCAGCAATGTTCCACAAGGATTGGTGCTGGGTCCACTGCTTATTGTCATTTATATAACTAATTTGGATTATGGGAAGTATGGTTAGTAAGTTTGCAGATGACACCAAAATAGATGGTGTGGTGGACAGTTAATGATAGGGCCCTGAACAAAGAGACCGAGGGGTACAGGTAGATAGTTCCTTGAAAGTGGAGTCACAGGTAGACAAGGTGGTGAAGAAGGCATTTGGCACACTTGCCCTCATTGGTCAGTATATTGAGTATAGGAGTTGGGACATCTTGATGCAGTGGTACAGGACATTGGCGATGGCCACTTTTACTATGGACAGTTATGTTCACCCATCTATAAGAAAGAAGTTGTTAAACTTGAGAAGATGCAGAAAGGATTAACATGGATGTTGCCAGGGTTGGAGGGTTTGAGCTACAGGGAGAGGCTGAACAGGCTGGGGCTGTTTTCCCTGGAGCGTCAGAGGCTGAGGGGTGACCTTATAGAGGTTCATAAAATCATGAGGGGCATGGATAGGGTGAAAAGCCAAGATCTTTTTCCTAGATTGGGGGAGTCTAGAACTAGAGGGCATTGGTTTAGAGGGGAAAGATTTAAAAAGGACCTGAGGGGTAACTTTTTCACACAGAGGGTGGTACGTGTATGGAATAAGCTGCCAGAGGAAGTGGTGGTACACCGACAACATTTAAAAGGCATTTGGGTGGGTATAAAAATAGGAAGGGTTTAGAGGGTTATGAGCCAAGTGCTAGCAAATGGGAGGAGCAAATTACTGCAGAAGCTAGCAAATGGGACTATGTCAGATTGGGATATCAGCATGGATTGGACCGAAGGGTCTGTTTCTGTGCTTTATAACTCCTTGACTTTATAAATGCAATAAAATCTGGACAATATCCAGACGGGGACTGACACGTGCAAGTAACATTCATATCACACAAATACCTGGCAATGACCATCTCCAATAAGAGACAATCGATCATGTTACCATCAACTGTCAACATCTTGGGGGTTACCATTGACCAGAAACTCAACTGGACTCACCACATTAACATAATGGCTACAAGAGCAGGTCAGAAGCTAGGAAGACTGCAGCGAATAACTCACCCCCAACTCCTGGAAGCCTGTCCACCATCTACAAGCTACAAAGCAGGAGTGTGTGGAATACTCCCCACTTGCCCTGGATGGGGGCAGCTCCAATAACACTCAAGAAGCTTGACACTCTCCAGAACAAAGCAGCTGTTTGATTGACACCGCATCCACAAACATTCACTCCCTTCACCACTGATGCTCAGTAGCAGCAGTGTGTACTATCTCCAAGATGCACCGCAGAAATTCATCAAAGATCCTTAGCCAGCACCTTCCAAACCCATGACCATTTGCATGTAGAAAGACAACAGCAGCAGATACATGGGAACACCACCCCCTGCCAGTTCCCCTCCAAGCCCCTCACTACCCTGACTTGGAAATATATTACCGTTCCTTCAGTGTTGCTGGGTCAAAATCCTAAGGGCATTGTGGGTCTACTTACAGCGCATGGACTACAATAGTCATGAAGACTGCTCACCCCCACCTTCTCGTGGGGCAACTAGGGTAGGGGAATAAATTCCGGCTATCAATGAATGAAAGAAAGGGATTTTTCTAATATCTTCCGAAGTCAAGAAAGATCTCATTAAGAACATGATAAAGTCTGTTAGTAAACGCAAATTGAAGTTGACTTTCAATTGATCCTTAATACTTTGCGAATTTATCTATAATTCTGGACAAATGGAACCTGATATATTAGAGCATGAAGTTTCTTTTATAGGATTGATTTGAAATGCTGATCCCTAAAGATATCCAGAATGACATAAAGAGACCCAAACATTTATTACAATCTGAAAATTGTCAGACCTATATTTGGAAAGGATTTTGTGCTTTTGACTATGAGGTTGTGAGGTTTCAGAGAGGAGCAATAAAGATGTTTCCCATTCTTAGACCTGAAGGGATGATTCGCAGTTTGGAATGCTGGACAGTTTCTGTTGGAGAAAGGAGTAGAGTGAGATATGGGAAAGGATTTGAATGCACTTTGAAGCCAATCCAACTGCACAGAGTTGAAATTGAGCCATGTGTGTTTATTATGCAGAGAGGCCTAGCTAATGCAGAAATAAATAGACTCTTGACAAAGACAAGGAGAACAAACATTGCAAATTACTTCATATTTGGTTTAGGCTTATATAAATCTTTTGTTGCTTTCCAAAGATTTCAATGAAGAAGAACATTCTAATGGTTTGCAGCAAACAGCAAAGTGGCGATGTAGAATGGACTCCTGTCAAATTGAGTTAATTACTGACTTTAATAAGCAGCTGGGAATTCATAGTATAGATGAATACAAAGCGAGATGATGAATTACTTCAGGAGTCACAGCAGTTTCTGTCTTAGTTCAAGGAGTTATGTTATCTGAAGGAGAATGGGTTGACCTCATTTTTTGCGAAGGTTTATTTGCTTACATCTGGAGTTTGTGGGGAGCTCTAACACTGATTTAAATGCATGAAGGAGAGCCTGCAATCCAATTTAGCTTATGAGATGAAAGGTCAAGAAGCTCTTTCATATACTCTTCAATTCATAGCCCTCTTTCTATTAATGCACGTTTTCATAAAAATGGATTTCTTTTTAAAGTGCTCGACAATAGCACAGCCCCTGATTGAATGTGATATTCTAATGGCATTTACCAGATCTAAGATGGTTGGGAATTAGATGGTAGGTTTTTATTGTTGCTTAAATCTGTCTTGATAAATTGAAATTTCTTGGGAATTAATTTGAAACAGAACATTTTTACCCTCTCCACTTCTCAGTCCCTGCTGTTCCACTGTGTAGGAACATATTCCACTGACTGGCATACACACTAACTTTCTAAAGCAATGTTCTATTCTTAAAATATCAACAATTCTCAATTTGTTAATGCAGAGTCCCTCTATTGTTATCATTGACGATGAGATCTCAGCTGCTGTAGAAACATAGAAACACAGAAGATAGCAGCAGGAGGAGGCCATTCAGCCCTTCAAGCCTGCTCTGCCATTCACCATGGTCATGGCTGATAGTCTAACTCAATCCTGATGGAGGGCTCTTGCTTGAAACGTCAATTCTAATGCTTCTTGGATGCTGCCTACCTTGCTGTACTTTTCTAGCACCACACTCTCAACTCTGATCTCCAGCGTCTGCAATCCTCACTTTCTCCAAGTCCAAATCAAAGACCTAATCCTGCTTTCTCTCCATAGCCTTTGACCCCATTTGCCCCAAGTACCATATCTAGGTGCCTCTTGAACACAATATTTTGGCATCAACTCCATCCTGTGGTAATGAATTCCACAGGCTCACCACTCATTGGATGAAGCAATGTCTCCTCATCTCCATCCTAAGTGGTTTACCCAAAATCCTCAGACTGTGACCTCTTGTTCTGCACACATCCACCATCGGAAACATCCTCCCTGCATCTATCCTGTCCAGGCCTGTTAGAATTTTTTAAGTCTCTATGAGATCACCCATTCATTTGTCTGAACATTTGTCTGAATTTGTCTGATTGCGAAAACGATCCTAGCCTTGTCAATCTCTCCGACATCAGTCGTGCCATTCCCAGAATCAGCCTGGGAAAACCTCACTGCACTCCCTCGAGAGCAAAAGCATCCTTCCCCAGAAAACAGGCCAAGCCATTCTGATTTTGTGCATTGTGAAGTCAGGAAGTAAAATCCAGATGCTATCAATTTGCTGTGAAATATTTAACAATTCTGTATAAAGTCAAAATTGCCAGCACCTCCTGCCTCTCCACTCCCATCAGCCAGGAAAGTAAATCAGAGCTGGGCTTTCCATCTGCTTGGGGTGGGGAGGAGTTGGGAGTCAAGAGAGTTCCTGGCCTGAAACCCTACATCCTGCTGGTGTTCCTCTCCCTCCTGATGCTGCCTGCCTTGCTGTGTCCCTCTCCCTCCTGATGCTGCCTGCCTTGTTGTGTCCCTCTCCCTCCTAATGCTGCCTGCCTTGCTGTGTCCCTCTCCCTCCTGATGCTGCCTGCCTTGCTGTGTTCCCTCTCCCTCCTGATGCTGCCTGCCTTGCTGTGTCCCTCTCCCTCCTGATGCTGCCTGCCTTGCTGTGTCCCTCTCCCTCCTGCATGTCTATGTTGGATTCCAGCATCTGCTGTGCTTTTTGTTGCTCACCAGGTAAGTAAGGCAGCTTCCTTTCCTCAGGGACGTTAGGGAACATTTGTTTTTTCTGACAATGGGCAATAGGTTCATCGTCATCCTTAGAATTTTAATCCCAGATTTTTATTGAATTCAAATTCCACCATCTGCCGTAGTAGGATTTGAACCCAGGTATTTGAAACCTTATCTGGGTTTCTGGATTAACAGTCCAGCAGGTATCGGAAATAACTTCCCAGCTTCCACCCTTTCCAAGCCATGCATTATCTTGTGAGTTTCTATTAGATCTCCCTTCAATCTTCTAAACTCTAATGAATGCAATCCCAGGATCCTCAGCCATTCCTCGTATGTTAGACCTACCATTCCAGGGATCATCTGTGTGAATCTCCGCTGGACACGCTCCAGTGCCGGTATGTCCTTCCTGAGGTGTGGGGACCAAAACTGGACACAGTACTCCAAATGGGGCCTAACCAGAGCTTTATAAAGTCTCAGTAGCACATCTCTGCTTTTATATTCCAAATTTCTTGAGATAAATGACAACATTACATTTACTTTCTTAACCATGGACTCAACCTGCAAGTCAATCTTTACAGAATCCTTGACTAGCAGTCCCAGATCCCTTTGTACTTTACCTTTATGAATTTTCTCACCGTTTAGAAAGTAGTCCATGCCGGTATTTTTTTTTCCAAAGTACATGACCTTGCATTTGCTCACATTGAGTTTCATCAGCCATTTCCTGGACCATTCTCCTACACTGTCTAAATCTTTCTGCAGCCTCCCACTTCCTCAGTACTACCTGCCTGTCCACCTAACTTCGTATCATCCGCAAACTTCGCTAGAATGCCCCCAGTCCCTTCATCCAGATCATTAAAATATAACGTGAACAGCTGCGGCCCCAACACTGAACCCTGCGGGACACCGCTTGTCACCGGCTGCCATCCCAAAAAACAACCTTTTATCCCAACTTTCTGTCTCCTGTCAGACAGCCAATCCTCAATCCATGCCAGTAGCTCATCTTGAACATCACGGGCCCCCACCTTACTCAGCAGCCTCCCGTGAGATACCTTATCAGAGGCCTTTTGGAAGTCGAGATAGATAACATCCACTGGGTTTCCCTGGTCTAACCTACTTGTTACCTCTTCAAAGAATTCTAACAGGTTTGTCCGGCCTGAACTCCCCTTACTAGATCCATATTGACTTGTTCTAATCCAACCCCGCACGTCGAAGAATTTAGAAATCTCATCCTTAATGATGGATTCTAGAATTTTACCTACAACCAAGGTTAGGCTAATTGGCCTATAATTTTCCATCTTTTGTTTTGACCCTTTCTTGAACAAGGGGATTACAACAGCGATTTTCCAATCATCTGGGACTTTCCTGGACTCCAGTGACTTCTGAAAGATTACAATCAATGCCTCCACTATTTCCTCAGCCACCTCCCACAGAACTCTAAGATGTAGCCCATTGGGGTCAGGAGGTTTATCAAGTTTTAGACATTTTAGCTTTTCTGGCACTTTCTCTTCTGTAATGGCTACCATACTCAACTCTGCCCCCTGACTCTCCATAATTGTTGGGATATTACTCATGCCTTTTATTGTGAAGACTGATGTAAAGTACTTATTAAGTTCTTCAGCTATTTCCTTATCTCCTATCACTAGCCTTCCTGCATCAATTTGGAGTGGCCCAATTTCTACTTTTGCCTCTTGTTTGTTTCTTATGTATTCCAAAAAACCTTTACTATCAATTTTAATATTACTGGCTAGCCTACCTTCATAGTTGATCCTGTCCTTCCGTATTTCTCTCTTTGTTATCCTCTGTTTGTTTTTGTAGCCTTCCCAATCTTCTGATTTCCCACTGCTCTTGGCCACTTTATAGGCGCTCTCTTTTTCTTTGATACATTTCCTGACTTCCTTTGTCAGCCATGGCTGTGTAATTCCACTCCCCACCCCTCAATGGATAATCTTTCTTTTCTTTGGGATGAACTTCTGTACTTGTCCTCAATTATATCCAGAAACTCCTGACATTTTTGCTCTACTGTCTTCCCCACTAGGCTCTGCTTCCAGTCGATTTTCGTCAGTTTCTCTCTCATGCCCCTGTAACACCATTACATCCAATTTTGCCTTCTCTCTTTCAAACTGCAGACTGAACTCTACCATATTATGATCGCTGCCTCCTAAGTGCTCTCTTACTTTAAGATCCTTTATAAAGTCTGGCTCATTCCATAGCACTAATCCCAGAATAGCCTGCTCCCTTGTGGGCTCCATCACAAGCTGTTCCAAAAAGCCATCCTGTAAGCATTCCATGAATTTCCTTTCTTTGGATCCACCAGCAACATTATTCACCCAGTCCACCTACATATTGAAGTCCCCCATAATCACCATGACCTTGCCTTTCTGACATGCCCTATCTAGTTCCTGGTACATCTTGTGTCCCCGTCCTGGCCACTGCTGGGAGGTCTGTACATAACTGCCATTGTAGTTTTTTTTGCCATTTCTGGTTCCTTAACTCCCCCCTTAATTCCTTAACTCCCCCCTTAATTCCTTAACTCCCCCCATACAGACCCCACATCATCTGACTCTATGTCATTCAGTGCCATAGATTTAATTTCATTATTAACTAACAAGGCAACCCCGCCCACACATCCCCCCTGCCACGCCCCCCCCCATCCTTTCGATAATTTGTAAATCCTTGAATGTTTAACTGCCAGTCCTGAGCCCCCTGCAACCACATCTCTGTGATGCCGACCACATTATAATCATTCACGATGATTTGTGCCGTTAATTCAGCATCTTTGTTACGAATACTGTGAGCATTCGGGTAAAGTGGCTTAATGTTAATTTTCTTATTATTAGAGATATTACAAATCAGAAGATGTCCAAAGTTATCCTTGCTTTTTGCTGCATTCCTATTCTGCCTCGAGCTGAAACCCACCTGCACACATGCTATCCTGCTGCTTATCTTTCCATTTAACTCCATACTCCTTGTTGCTATCTCTTTCCCTTCCCCCTGACTCAGAAATTTAAAGTCCTACTGACCGCCCTATTTATCCTTTTGGCTGGAACACTGGTTCCAGATCGTTTCAGCTGGAGACCGTCCCAATGGTCCAGATGCCCTCCCAGTTCCAAAACTGATGCCAATGCCCCATGACAGAGAAACAGAGATAACTGTACTGAAGAAGGGTCACCGAACCTGTTCCGTTAACTTTGATTTCTCTCCACAGATGCTGCTAGACCTGCTGAGTTTCTCCAGCAATTTCTGTTTCTGTTCCCAATTTCCAGCATTCACAGTTCTTGTGGAGCTTTATGAAGTAATAAATGTCTTGCGGCATTTCAGGGAATGTCTCACCAAGTACACACTGGTGGAAGAGTCTGATTTAACAAACTCTTATTAGTATTCTGACATCCTGGAAAGCTGTGGGATTCCTTTCAGCGAATAAATCCATGGCAAGTTAACATTGTGAAAGGGAATGTCTTCTCGGAATGTTGGAGCACTCCTGTATTTCTGGCCTGTGATTAGACAGATGGTTGGAGGTCACCTCAGAGAAACTAATCTGTCCACTTGAACCAAAGCGATACATTTTTAACAATGCAGGTATTTATCCTCATTGTGTGTCTTCTCATATTCTTAAAGAAAAATGTTCTCAGGCTCAGGGTTGATTATTCTGACAGGCTTATTATATATTTTTAATCTCCAAAAAATGCCTTCCAATCTGTTTATGCACTGTAAGAGCAAGTTGAAATTTGGGGAAAAATGACAAAGGTTTTTCCAACCAAGAAGCAGAATAGAAGAGGTATTCTTTCACCTGACTTTAATTTTTTTTAATCAAAAAATAGACTTGAGTAAAATGTTTCATCTATCCAATTCACTTTCTGTCTGGAATTAGCTAAGAGAATTGTACTGTATTATGTTCTCTAAAGGGCTCTTCAGAGGTAATAGCTGCACCAAGTTAATTTTCTCTCCCTTTATCACCCACCCACCCTCCCAGCCAACCACCTCCCATCAACATTAAGAGGAATCTGAATCACCCTGAACTGATGGAGTCACAGATTCCCTGACTGTTTGCATGCTCATAATTACACATACTTTGATTTTGAGTTGGTATTAAATCAACAGTGTCACAGACAGGTTACAATTTGGGTTTGTCTGAGTATTCTCCCACTGGTACTGATCCCATCTGAAGTTGAATTTACAGAATTTTGTTAAGATAAATGAATGAGTAATCACTAAAACCCATCTTTATAAGAATACAAGAAACAGTAGCTTATTTTTAAAGATTCTCGACAGTGTGGAAACAGACCATTTGGCCCATCAAGTCCACTCCAATCCTCTGAAGAGTAACCCAACCAGGCCCCTTCTCCTACATATACCCCTGACTAATGCACTTAACCTACACATCTCTGAGCAAGTTAACATAGCCAATTCACCTAACTTGCACGTCTTTGGATTGTGGGAGGGAACCGGAGAATGAGAATGTGTAAACTCACACAGACAGTTGCCCGAGGCTGGAATCGAACCTGGGTCCCTGCCATTACGAGGCAGCAATGCTAACCACTGAGCCAACCCTCCCCACTTCTAGCCCTCATAACCTTGTACTCCCAAACCAATCCCACGGCCCTGTGGCCGAACACTTCAACTCCCCCTCCCACTCTGCCAAGAACATGCAGGTCTTGGGGCTCCTCGATCACCCCTCCCTTACCAGACAACCCTTCTCCCCTGTCACCAGCTCCCCCAGCCCAAAATCACTAAGTCCCTTTGTTCAATGGATCATAGTGTAGCACTAATCAGTCTGCTGGCAGGAAGAAAAGCAAAAACAAATCAGAGTCTGTGCCATTAATTACTTCAACATCAACTTTCCAATGTCAACCTTCAAGGGGCTGGGGGGGGGAGCGAAGGTAGCTGGGAGCGTGATAGGTGGATGGAGGTGAGGGTAATGATGATAGGTCCTAGAGGAGGGTGGAGTGGATAGATGGGAAGGAAGATGGACAGGTAGAACAGGTCATGAGGATGGTACCGAGTTGGAAGGTTGGAACTGGGGTAAGGTGGGGGGAGGGGAAGTGAGGAAACTGGTGAAGTCCACATTGATGACCTGGGATTGAAGGGTCCCAAGGTGGAAGATGAGGCGTTCTTCCTCCAGGCGTCAGGTGGGAAGGGAGTGGCAATGGAGGAGGCCCAGGACCTGCATGTCCTCGGCAGAGTGGGAGGGGGAGTTGAAGTGTTCGGCCATTGGGTGGTGGGGTTGGTTGGTGCGGGTGTTCCAGAGATGTTCTCTGAAGCGCTCTGCGAGTAGGTGTCCTGTCTCCCCAGTGTTGTTCCAGTATAAAGTGGAACTCTTCTCATCAGGACATTTCACTTGATCTTTCTGTAGGATGAGGCCATAGCTCGAGCATTGAGTGCAGTTCTGGAATCCACATTGGATATATATTTATTTCTGATTGACATACTTTTAGATTAGATTAGATTAGATTACATACAATGTGGAAACAGGCCTTTCAGCCCAGCAAGTCCACACCGACCCTTTGAAGAGCAACCCACCCAGACCCATTCCCCTACATTTACCCCATCACCTAACACTACGGCAATTTAGCATGACCAATTCACCTGACCCGCACATCTTTGGACTGTGGGAGGAAACCAGAGCACCCGGAGGAAACCCACGCAGACACAGGGAGAATATGGTGGCACAGTGGTTAACACTGCTGCCTCACAGCGCCAGAGACCTGGGTTCAATACCCACCTCAGGCAACTGTCTGTGTGTAGTTTGCATGTTCTCCCCGTGTCTGTGTGGGTTCCTCCCACAATTCAAAGATATGCAGGTCAGATAAATTGGCTGTGCTAAATTGCCCGTAGTGTTCAGGGTAAATGTAGGGGAGTGGGTCTGGGTGGGTTACTCTTCGGAGGGTCAGTCCAGACTTGTTGGGTTGAAGGGCCTGTTTCCATACTGTAGAGAATCCTTATAGTTGGCATTCTAACATTGTTTTAATCCAGAAGAATCTGGATTAAAGTCCAGAGCACATTCAGGAGTCTCAGAATTCAGGCTCAGGGAGATATTTCAGTTTAGTGCATTAGAAATTTACACCTTACCATTTCAGGTGAGCTAAGTCAACAGAAAGGATTTCAAGTTCAGGTACATGATAAACTCCACACACACTGTTGGTTAGTTCAGTTGGCTGTACAGCTGGTTTGGAGTGCAGGGTAGTGACCAAGTTGATAGATGAAGGAAGGGCTATAGATGTCATATACATGGACTTTAAAAAGGTGTTTGATAAGGTTCCCCATGGTAGACTAATGGAGAAAGTGAAGTCACATGGTGTGCAGGGTGCTCTAGCTAGGTGGATAAAGAACTGGTTGAGAAACAGGAGACAGAGAGTAGTAGTTGAAGGGAGTTTCTCAAAATGGGGAAAGGTGACCAGTGGTGTACCACAGGGTTCAATGCTGGGGCCACTTTTGTTTGTGACATACATAAATGATCTGGAAGAGGGCACTGTTGGTATGATGAGTAAGTTTGCAGATGACATGAAGATTGATGGAGTAGCAGAAAGCATAGGGGACTGTCAAGGAATACAGGAGAATATAGATAGACTGGAGAGTTGGATGGAGAAGTGGCAGATGGAGTTCAATCCAGGCAAATGTGAGGTGATGCATTTTGAGAAGTCTAATTCTAGAGCGAACTATATAGTATATGGAAGAGCCTTGGGAAAAGTTGATGAGCAGAGAGATCTGGGAGTTCAGGTCCATTGTACCCTGAAGGTTGCTACACAGGTGGATAGAGTGGTCAAGAAGGCATATAGTATGCTTGCCTTCATCGGACGGGGTATTGAGCATAAGAGCTGACAGGTCATGTTAAAATTGTATAAGACTTTGGTTGGGCTGGATTTAGAATACTGTGTAAAGTTCTGGTCACTTTGGAGAGGGTGCAGAGAAGGTTTACGAGGATGTTGCCTGGTATGGAAGGTGCTAGCTATGAAGGGAGGTTTATTAGGTTAGGTTTGTTTTCATTAGAAAAATGGAGATTGAGGGGAGACCTGATTGAGGTCTACAAAATCATGAAGGGTATAGACAAGGTGGATAGAGATAAGTTTTTTCCCAGGGTGAAGTATTCAATAACGAGAGGTGAAAAGTTTAAGGGGGATATACGCGGCAAGTACTTTACACAGAGGGTGGTAGGTGCCTGGAACGCGTTGCCAGCAGAGGTAGTAGAGGCAGGCAGGTAGATTCATTTAAGATCCGTCTGGACAGATGCATGAGTAGGTGGGGAGCAGAGGGATACAGATGCTTAGGAATTGGGCGATAGGTTTAGACAGTGGATTTGGATTGGCTCAGGCTTGGAGGGCCGAAGGGCCTGTTCCTGGGCTGTAAACTTTCTTTGTTCTTTGTTCTTCTTTGAGTAACATCAACAATGGAGGTTTAGTTTGCACACAGGTTGAGGTTACCATGAGGGACTCTCCTTCCCAATCTCTCCCCTTGCCTGAGGCATGGTGATCCTCAGGTTAAAACACCAACAACACCAACAGTTAGTGTCTCTCTCGAATGGGAGAGCAGACATCTCGGGCCATGGTTACTTTATCAAACCAAAAGTTTTAACACCAGTTCCAGATTCCTACTGTGCCAGGGAGACAATTCCATTTTTGACAATGTTAAAAATCACACAACAACAGGTTATAGCCTGAATAAACCTGTTGGACTATAACCTGGCGTTGTGTGATTTTTAACTTTGTCCACCCCAATCCAATTTTGGTACCTCCACAGTGGTTAGCGCTGCTGTCTCACAGCGCCTGAGATCCGGGTTCAATTCCCGACTCAGGCGACTGACTGTGTGGAGTTTGCACGTTCTCCCCGTGTCTGCGTGGGTTTCCTCCAGGTGCTCCGGTTTCCTCCCACAGTCCAAAGATGTGTGGGTCAGGTGAATTGGCTATGCTAAATTGTCCGTAGTGTAAGGTAAGGGGTAAATGTAAGGGTATGGGTGGGTTGCGCTTCGGCGGGTCAGTGTGGACTTGTTGGGCCGAAGGGCCTGTTTCCACACTGTAAGTAATCTAATCTAATCTAACATCATTTTTGACAAAACCCTTCCTTGTTAGTCTCGGAGAAAAATTGCCAACTTTAGTGGTGGTTAAGTGTTATTGGCGACCGTCCATTTGGAATTCAGTCTCAGACTCATTTCACAAAGAGTTTTGGAGACAGTACAGAGTGAGAGATGGAGTTGATTGATCAGTCTGGGCTGGAGTTAAACTCATAATTCAGTGATCACTCTGGGAGCCAAGCTGCTGAGGAGGAATTTATAACTCAGCTAAACAAAAGGCCTTAGCAAACAAATGAAGCTGAAGAAGTTTTGATCTGCTTGCTGATCCATTTGGAGTAAGCAGGCGAGGTTGGCTGAACGCATACTCCTGTTTTTATCATGGTGATAACAACCATTTTTCCCATTTCTGTGTTGAAAAATCTTGTGGCAAATATGAAGGAATCTGACAACATGCCTGACAAAACACATCCCAATAGATCTCAAAACCCAACTGGTGATTTCATCTGAAAATATTTCCATTTCTGGTAATGTGTTGACAGATCCACTTTCCAAGCTGATACCTGACACCAATACCTAACGCGTAACTACTTGAACGCTGCTGCAGGGTTTCACCCACATAAGATGTTGCATAGAAATTATTAAAAAATAGTTATTAATTTTCTATTTAGTGGATAAAAGAAAGATTAGGGGAGCTACAGATTGTGAGGAGGATTAGGGTCTAATTTAGAGTGGTGCTGGAAAAGTACAGCAGGTCAAGCAGCATCCGAGGAGCAGGAAAATCGACATTTCGGGCAAAAGCCCTTCATCAGGAAGCCCTTCATCACAAAGGTTATGCCAAAGTGTTTTACAAATCATTAAGGACAAAAGACTAACTAGGGAGAGAATAGGGCCCCTCACAGATCAGCAAGGTAGCCTTTGTATGGAGCTGCAAGAGATGGGGGAGATACTAAATGAGTATTTTGCATCAGTGTTTACTGTGGAAAAGGACATGGAAGGTATAGAATGTAGGGAAATAGATGGTGACATCTTGAAAAATGTCCATATTACAGAGGAGGAAGTGTTAGATATCCTGAAATGCATAAAAGTGGATAACTCCCCAGGACCTGATTAGGTTAACCCGAGAACTCTGTGGGAAGCTAGAGAAGTGATTGCTGCATCCATTGCTGAGATATTTGCATCATCGATAGTCACAGGTGAGGTGCCGGGAGACTGGAGGTTGGCTAACGTGGTGCCACTATTTAAGAAAGACGATAAGGACAGGCCAGGGAATGATAGACCAGTGAGCTTAATGTTGGTGGTGGGCAAGTTGTTGGAGGGAATCCTGAAGGACAGGATGTACATGTATTTGGAAAGGCAAGGACTGATTAGGGATAGTCAACATATCTTTGTGTGTGGGAAATTATGTCTGAAGAACTTGATTGAGTCTTTTGAAGAAGTAACAGAAAGGATTATTGAGGGCAGAGCAGTAGATGTGATCTATGTGGACTTCAGTAAGGCGTTCAACAAGGTTCCCCATGAGAGACTGGTTAGCAAGGTTAGATCTCATGGAATACAGGGAGAACTAGCCATTTGGTACAGAACTAGCTCTAAGATAGAAGACAGAGGGTGGTGGTGGAGGATTGTTTTTCAGAATGGAGGACTGTGACCAGTGGAGTGCCACAAGGATCGATGCTGTGTCCACTGCTTTTCGTAATTCATATAAATGATTTGGGTGTGAGCTTAAGAGATACAATTACTAAGTTTGCAGATGACACCAAAATTGGAGGTGTAGCAGACAGTGAAGAAAGTTACCTCAGATTACAACAGGATCTGGACCAGATGGGCCAATGGGCTGAGAAGTGGCAGATGGAGTTTAATTCAGATAAATGCGAGGTGCTGCATTTTGGGAAAGCAAATCTTAACAGGACTTGTACGGTAAGGTTCTAGGGAGTGTTGCTGAACAAAGAGACCTTGGAGTGCAGGTTCATAGACCTTGAAAGTAGAATTGCAGGTAGATAGGATAGTGAAGAAGGCATTTGGTATGTTTTCCTTTATTGGTCAGAGTACTGAGTACAGGAGTTGGGAGGTCATGTTGCGGCTGTACAGGACATTGGTCAGGCCACTGTTGGAATATTGCATGCAGTTCTGGTCTCGTTCCTATCAGAAGGATGTTGTGAAACTTGAAAGGGTTCAGAAAAGATTTGCAAAGATGTTGCCAGGTTTGGAGAATTTGAGCTATAGGGAGAGGTTGAATAGGCTGGGGCTGTTTTCCCTGGAGCGTCGGAGGCTGAAGGGTGACCATATAGAGATTTATAAAATCATGAGGGGCATGGATAGGGTAAGTAAACAAGGTCTTTACCCTAGGGTGGGGAGTCCAGAACTAGAGGGCAAGATTTAGGGTGAGAGGGGAAAGATACCTAAGTGGCAACTTTTTCACGCAGAGGGTGGTACGTGTATGGAATAAGCTGCCAGAGGAAGTGGTGGAGGCTGGTACAATTGCAACATTTAAAAGGCATTTGGATGGGTATATGAATAGGAAGGGTTTGGAGGGATATAGGCTGGGTGCTGGCAGGTGGGACTAGATTGGTTTGGGATATCTGGTCGGCATGGAGGGGTTGGATCAAAAGGTCTGTTTTCGTGCTGTACATCTCTATGACTCTATAATCTGCACATTTATCTCCTCCATCCCCAGTACCTAAGGGGCCAAGCACACCCTCCAGGTGAAACAGCACTTTACCTGCACATCTTACAATCTAGTGCATTCGCTGCTCACAATGTGTTCTCCTCTACACTGGGGAAATGAAGCATTGACTGGGTGTGCATTTGCAGAACATTTGCATTCTGTCTGCAAAAAGACCCTGAGCTTCCTTAACACCTCCTCACAGTTTAACACCCCACCCTATTCTCTGGCCAACCTCTTTGTCTCAGGCTTGAAGCTCAGCACAAGCTGGAAGAAAACCACCTCATTATCCGCTTGGGGACCCTGCAATCTTCCAGACTCAATACTGAGTTCAATAGTTTTAGGCCCTGAACTCTCCATGTCCTTGTCCTAACCACAACACACTAGGCTTTGTTATCACATTGTCTACTACTATAAACTGCCTATGGTTAGCCACTAACAAACTCGATTAACAGCTATTCTCCACCCCCCCCCCACCACCACCAGCCAGATCACTTCTTTGTCTGTTCAACTGTTCTTCTCTCTGTTTGGGCTCTATCCTTACCTATCATTTGCTTCTGATGCCCTCCCCCCACCCTATCTTCCGCACATAAACCAACATTTTCCCAGCTACCATCAGTTCTCAGGAAAAGTCACGCGAACTGAAATGTTAACTCTGATTTCTCTTCACAGATGCAGTCAGATCTGCGGAGCTTTTCCAGCAATTTCTATTTTTGCCTCTAATTTACAGCATATGCATTCTTTCAGTTTTTATTTGATAAGTTATGGAAAGCAGCCAAGTTTGTAAAGATAGAGTCACAGACCTTGGGCTGATTTCACCAGCACTTATTGTCGTAGATGTAATAGATATTTTTCAACTCACATTGGCACAGTAAGCCTATATTTTTGCAGAGAGAATGGTTAAAAATAATTTCATAGTTTGCATTTATTTTTACCTCCCACTGACACATAGGCTTTTTTTTTCAATTTTTAAAGAGCAGGGGATTTAAATAACTTCACTGTTTAAGAGCTCGACAGACCTTCTCTGCCCTTCAAGACGTCTCTTCTAAAACATTGTTACACTAATACTGTGGGTTATGGACTTTTGCTTCAGCAAAAATGGGCTATGTTTGAACTCAACACTGAGTTTTAATGCTTAAAAATGTGATGCTGGAAAAGCGCAGCAGGTCAGGCAGCATCAAAGGAGAAGGGGAATCAACGTTTCAGGCATAAGCCCTTCTTCAGGAATGACTGAAGAAGGGCTTATGCCCGAAACGTCGATTCTCCTGCTCCTTGGATGCTGCCTGACCTGCTGCGCTTTTCCAGCATCACATTTTTAAGCTCTGATCTCCAGCATCTGCAGTCCTCACTTTCTCCTAACTGAGTTTAACGGCCCTGCTGAGTTCATGTTTCCCTCGTGTTGATTCACAATTTACACCCCACCCACCAACACTTCTCTTATTGGTGAATGTGGGATCTGTTAGAAACTGAGACAGATTTGGAGTTTCCAGAAATCTGTAAACATTTCTGCCAAGGTGATAGGTTTGTGTCAAATGGTCTGTAAACTACTGAAGTTAATGCAAGTGAAAAACGTCATTTAGTTCAGCATGTCTGTGTTTACTCTTTGATGAGATACTACTTGCAACGTTCATTTTCGTTCTATAGCTCTTGTCTACCTCATCTTCAAATATTGACACAACTTTCCTTCAAAAGATGCAATGATTTATACCACAACTGCACTTACATTAAAACCAGCAACCTCCAGCATAAAGGCACTTTGCATAACCACTCTCTTCAGAACAATTTTAAAATAATCATCTCTTGTTAATTGTCCAATGAATTCTGAAGATTTGCACTTCAGAACCAACCAGGACCCTAGCCAAGTGTTCCAGGATAACTACCTCAACAAAGAGGGATACCCTGGTCACAAAAAGCAAGACAAATCCATTCTGGCAAATTACCAGCCTGTTAGCTTACTCTCAATCTTCAGTAAACTAATGGAAGGAGTTTTTAATAGTATTATGCAGCATCACTTACTCACGAATAAACTGCTCACTGATGCTCAGGACCCATTCTGTCATTTTCACACTTCAATTTACATCTAGTTTACATTTCTATTTTTCTTTCACCACAATTATCAGTCTATTTGTCATTTGCACCATACAGCTATACCAACAGCTCCTCCCCCTCCACTTCAGCTTCTGTTAAAGTATGTGTGTGCAGCATAGTAACTCAGTGGATGCCTCACAGTGCTAGGGACATGGGTTCAATTCCAGCATTGATCGGTCTGCTTCCATGCTGCTTATCTCTCTGAATGTTAAAAATAAACATCATTTTGCAACCCCTTTCAACTTGGAAGAAGGCACAAACTGGATTCAGGAAGTTAACTGTTTCCTCGCTTCACAGATACCGCCAGACCTGCAGAGCTTCTCCAGCATTCTCTGTATTTCTTCAGAACTCGTGGGAGATAACCAGGGTTGTTCGATTTTGCTTTTTTTTAGAGCGGAGAGCCATTTCTGGATGTCACAAGGAATTAATTGAATTGGTTGCGGACTGACAGCTGTGATGAGTGGGTCTCTGTGGAAGAAGCTAGGAAAGACTGTTCACTTGGCACTTCTGATTAAAGCTTTGTTGCCATGTCTAAGTTATCTATCTAACTATACTGACAGGAACGGTAGATAGAGCACTGATTCTTTGGATGCGTCATTTGAACCCTTCCTCAAAGTAAGAACTCACAGAACACCAGCAGTGCTCTGAAAGCTTGTGATTTCAACCAAGCCTGTTGGACTATAACCTGGTGTCATGTGACTTCTGACCTTGTCCACCCCAGTCCAATACCGGCTCCACCACATCAGAACACTTCCTCAAATAAATAAGCATCTAGTTATTCTAACCGTTTTACTCTGGTCTATGAGCTAGCTTTCTATCCAGACAGCTGTATTTTATACACTGTACGCGGGGATTTTTCTGTCTAGAAATCTCAATGCACTACATGCACTTAGCCAATTAGCCACTCCGTCAAAAAAAATTACAGCTGCCAAACTGACTTAATTTGAACAGATCAGTGCTGCTGCCCTGAGTTAACCTAGACAATACAACATGCTGACTGATGTCATTTTGTATTGTGTACTGAAACATTTGTCCACAAATGATATTCGAGTAACTGGTCTGTGCACACCTGACCTATCCTGAGCTCCATTCTTCAAAGCAAATGTCGGGTCACTTACTCTCCAGTTCCTCGGTTTGTAGTGAGAGCTTTCCAGATTGAGAACATTTTGGCCATTGTGAACATTGAGTGGTCATCTCCATCCACAGCTGCAGTTTACCCTCCAGTGGACCTATAGACGTGGTTAATGAATAGGCTACCTCTGAGCCTGCCATCCAATAGGGATTGTGAGTGGGTTCCAGGGTAACACAGCATAAGCAGAATCAGACAAAAGGCCATTAACAATCAGAAACATTGATCTGTGTGAACTCCACCCTCAATAGTGCGAGAAGGGAGAACAGCACTCCTGGTACTTTCTGCCAGAATCATCCAAATCTCAATCAAGTGAAACATCTGACCATTTGTAGCGCACATATTAGTTTAAGTAACACCTGCTGCTGGTCACCTGCTACACTACTTCCCAATCCAGGGAACATGCAGAGAGGCAGGAAGGTGTCAGAGAGCAGGGCCAATAACATCACTTCAAAAACTCCCAAACCTTCTGCCTCCAGAGCCACTTGCACAGGCCGGGCAAATTCCAGCACATGGACTTCTTTAAGGGAGGACTGGAAAATTCTGGATTCTTTGACTTCTTCATTTGTTACACATTGCCATATCAGAGAGCAGTAACTTAACCAACTTGATCCCTGCAGTTATTTTTCTCTCAAAGCTAATTCATTTTGACAGTTATTGCTAATATATGCTCCATGTGTGATTTTAGTAAACCTATATTCACAGAATCATAGAATTTTACAGTACATAGGAGGCTATTGTGCCCACCGTGTCTCTGTAGGGTGCGCAATTACTTATTTTAAAAATGCCAAATATTCACTTAATATCTATCTTATTCTGCTAAAGTTAGATTTTCTCCTTTGATTTAGAATTGGCTCTAAGCACTTGTTAACTGTTTTTACAGGGGCTCCCCGATTTACTGGCATCCAACTGACAAATACTTGTAAACATGATCCCATTACAGGGATGGCTTAATGTTATTTAGAAAGATCCAACATGTGTAAGTTAACTGTACATGTGAAAAGCTATTTAAGAGTTATAGAGTCATAGAGATGTACAACATGGAAACAGACTCTTCGGTCCAACTTGTCCAGGTCAACCAGATATCCTAAATTAATCTAGTCCCATTTGCCAGCACCCGGCCCATATCCCTCCAAACCCTTCTATTCATATACCCATCCAGATGACTTTTAAATGTTGCAATTGTTCCAGCTTCAACCACTTCCTCTGGCAGCTCATTCCATACACGTACCACCCTCTGCGTGAAAAGGTTGCTCCTTGGTTCGCTTTTATATCTCACCCTAAACCTATGCCCTCTAGTACTGGACTCCCCCCTCCAGGGAAAAGACCTTGTCTCTTTATCCTATCCATGCCCCTCATAATTTTGTAAACCTCTATAAGGTTACTCCTCAGCCTCTGATGCTCCAGGGAAAACAGCCCCAGCCTGGAAGTCATTAGATTAGATTAGATTAGATTACTTACAGTGTGGAAACAGGCCCTTCGGCCCAACAAGTCCACACCGACCCGCTGAAGCACAACCCACCCATACCCCTACATTTACCCCTTACCTAACACTACGGGCAATTTAGCATGGCCAATTCACCTGACCCGCACATCTTTGGACTGTGGGTGGAAACCGGAGCACCCGGAGGAAACCCACGCAGACACGAGGAGAACGTGCAAACTCCACACAGTCAGTCGCCTGAGTCGGGAATTGAACCCTGGTCTCAGGCGCTGTGAGGCAGCAGTGCTAACCACTGTGCCACCGTGCCGAGCCTGTTCAGCCTCTCCCTATAGCTCAAATCCTCCAACCCTGGCAACATCCTTGTAAATCTTTTCTGAATCCTTTCAAATTTTACAACATCCTTCTGATAGGATGGAGTCTAGAACTGCATGCAATATTCCAAAAGTGGCCTAACCAATGTCCTGTGCAGCCACATCGTGACCTCTCAACCCCCAAAACCAATGCTCTGACTAATAAAGGAAAATTTCCTGTATTGTGTCCTGACCTGTGTACAAATCAGATTGTGAATGGACTCAAGAATAGAACCCATTCACAACCTGGGGACTGCTTGTAGTTTTATGTAGAAATGATCTGATTTTTGCTACACACAGTTTGTGTTGTAGGATGCTAGATTTCAATGGGGAGAAAAATCAGTGATTCCTGATGAAGGGCTTATGCCCGAAACGTTGAATTTCCTGTTCCTTGGATGCTACCTCACCTGCTGCACTGTTCCAGAAACGCATTTTCAGCAGCTGCTAGATTTCAATGTTGGGTTGCTCAATGAAATGTTGACCAACAACAAGGATTGGACTTGATAGGTTTCCAATAAACCACTTCAACACAATTCAGGGTTGACTGAAGAACACTCTCAGATTCATAGTTAGTTGGAGTCAGAGAGAAACAGAGGCGGGTTCCTTGCAGAAAAGGCTTGTGTGGATAAGGAGGTGATTTAAGGTGACAGGCTTTATGCAGTCGGAACTCAGTAAGTGGTGTCAGTGATCAAAACGTGTGATGCTGGAAAAGCACAGCCGGTCAGGCAGCATCCAAGGAGCAGGAGAGTCACATTTTGGTCATTAGCCCTTCACCCTGCTCCTCAGATGCTGCCTGACCTGCTGTGCTTTTCCAGCGCCTCACTTTTCAACTCTGACTCTCCAGTATCTGCAGTCCTCACTTTCTCCAAGTGGAGTCAGTAGCTGTGTAATTTTTAGAATTATTCATTCATGGAACGTCCCTGGCTAGGCCAGTGTTTATTGCCCATCCCAGCGGTCAGTTAAGAGGCAACCACATTGCTGTGGGTCTGGAGTAATATGTAGACCAGACGAGGTAAGGATGGCAGTTTCCTTCCCTAAAGGACATTAGTGTAACAGATGGATTTTTCCAACTATCAGCAATGAATGCATGGTCATCATTAGACCCTTAATTCCAGATTTTTAAAAATTGAACCTGGGTCCCTAGTCCATTCCCTGTGTTTCTGAATGAATAGTCCAGCGATAATACCACTACAGGCCATCACCACCACATTCCAGTGCGGTACCACTGAGGTTCCATGAGAGTTCAAGAGAAGTTGGGTAGTTTTGTGCCATCAGGACTCAGGAAGAGGTGCTGGAGGTCAGCCGGTTTGGGTAAGTGTTGAAGTCAGGGCTCTGGGAACTCAGGCAGAGCTAAGTGTCAGCACAGCAGTGAGTTCAGGTGAAGAAAATCACCAAGTGTATTTGCTTTGTGCAACTTAGTAAGCTTAGAGCTCAGGGAAAGAAAATCCAGGGTGAGTTGCAATTTTGTGGCATTAGGAGCCTTTGCAAAAGCTGGAGGTGTGCCTGTGATCAGGTACTGAACTGCAGGTTCCACTCACTGAGGCAGGCCAGGATGGAACTGTTTCTGAAATCGTACAAGGTTGGATCATCAAAACTGAAAATGTGTTGCTGGAAAAGCGCAGCAGGTCAGGCAGCATCCAAGGAACAGGAAATTCGATGTTTCGGGCATAAGCCCTTCATCAGGAATGGATCATCAAAAGTGGACAAGTAGAATCCTTTTTGAAGCTTTAATGAGCTTTACTGATCCATAATGTCACAGATGTGAACTTGGAGGGGGGGGGGGGAATATGTGGTGTTGGGGGGGAATGTTGGTGGGATTCACTGAGAGATCCATTGGATCTGTTTTAATTGTAATTGTTGTTTGGTGCATTCAAACATGCTAAGTTTGGGATGTTAGACTGTATGTTTTACTTGACACAACCTAAACTTTTTTTGTCAATTATATTTGCACACTTGCTTGATTATGTTGTCGTTCATAAAACGTCGTATAACATGGACAGTGTGAAGCAGGAGAATTGATGTTTTGAGCATAAGCTCTTCATGAGGAATGTGAGGATGGGGGGAGGGAATGGGGGCTGAGAGATAAATAGGAGGGTGGGGTTGAGGCTGGGGGAAGATAGCTGGGAAGGTGATAAGTGGATGGAGGTGGGGGGGTGATGGTGGTAGGTTGGAGAGGAGGGTGGAGCGGATAGGTGGGAAGGAAGATGGACAGGTGGGACAGGTCAAGATGGCAGTACCGAGTTGGAAGGTTGGATCAGAGATAAGATGGGGGTAGGGGAAATGAGGAAACTGGTGAAATCCATATTGATCCCCTGGCGTTGGAGGGTCCCAAGGTGGAAGGTGAAGCATTCTTCCTCCAGGCGTCGGGTGGCTAGGATTTCTGAGAGTCACGATTATTGGTAATATCACCAGCTTGGTTGAAACTAACATTTGTTGTAAACAGCAGAGGAGTAGAAATGAATGGCTGCATCCCTCTAACCTCAGTTGTAACAATGTTTTTCTATAAGTCCTTGTGGCTTCCTTTGATATCTTTGATTAGCTATTTTTCAGAGCTCTGTTCCTTGCGTATTACAACAAGGTAACATTGAACTTAAACAAAGAACTGCAGATGCTGGAAATCTGAAACAGAAACAGAAATGGCTGGAGAAACTCAGCAGGCCTGGTAATAGTCGTGGAGAGAGATACACAGTTAACAAGTGTCACTGGCCTCAAAACTAAATCTGTTTTTCTCTCTCCACAGATCCTCCCAGAGTTGCTGAGATTGTCCAGTGCAATTTGTTTAATACTGAAGCGTCCTGGAGATATATCTGGGGGACAATGCATTATGTATTCTGTAACATCTTAATCTTCCACTCATACTTCAGGTGTGATTACAATTAATTTGCTGAAATGAAATGACGTAGCAATGCGGTACTGATAAATACAGAAAGAAATAGTGGAATTAATATTTTGGCTTTACATTCCTAAAAATGTTGATAATTGCTCGATCGAAGTCTATCTAATATTGGTTGTAGGTTTGCTCACTGAGATTGAAAGCTCATTTCCAGACGTTTCATCACCCTACTAGGTAACATCTTCAGTGGACCTCAGGCGAAGCACTGCTGAAAATTCCTGCTTTCTATTGATATGTTGGGTTTATTTGGATTGGTGATGTCATTTCCTGTGGTGATTTTATTTCCGGTGGTGAAGTCACTTCCTGTTCCTTTTCTCAGGGGGTGGTAGATGGGGTCTAACTCGATGTGTTTGTTGGTAGAGTTCCAGTTGGAATGCCATGCTTCTAGGAATTCTCGTGCATGTCTTTGTTTGACTTGTCCTAGGATGGATGTGTTGTCCCAGTCGAAGTGGTGCCCTTCCTCATCCGTATGTAAGGAAACTTCAAGCTCAGCTAGCAAATCTACATCCAAGACCTCAACCTGAGCTACACATTTTCTCAAAACTCTCTATCTAATATTCAAAATCTATTCCCTATTTACTCTTTGAGCCTTGCAAGCTCAGTGTCTCAGCTACCTTTCCCTGAACGCCCCCACCCCCCCCCAACATTTATCTCTCAGCCCCCCGGCTCACAGGTCTCATTTCTGATGAAGGGCTTATGCCCAAAACATCCTCGGATGCTGCCTAACCTGTTGAGCTTTTCCAGCGCCACACTCTCGACTCTTGATCTCCAGAATCTGCAGTCCTCACTTTCTTCAAGTTCAGGGACCAGTTTGTACCAGTGCCGCTGCTATTAAGAAATGCATTAAGGCAGCCTGCTGATACCTGACCTCTGCTATAACTGACCTCTTTCTAGAACAGAGCCATTTACTCTAATACCTTCTTGGATGACACAGCTAAAAACAAGAATGTGTGTTGCAGGAATCACAGGGATAAATGTACTCAGACTGATTTGGAGCATAACGCACTATTTTTTAAAGTGACAGGCAATTTGAAACAAAAGTGATCTGAATTTATAAGGAGACCTTGAAAAGTCAAATACAAGAGAGTTTTGTTTCCAAGGCTATTTTCCATTCCACTGCAAATTGAAATCCCAACAGCAACCGCATCACACTGATAACATTATTCTAACAAACTCCGTGCAACTGAAGAGGCGTCTAGTTCTAACACAAACAGATTGTACCACCTTAGCAAGTAGATAGCAATTTACCACAATTTGTTCACAAGGTCACACACTCGAGTACAAGTCCTGAAAGATGGATGCATGAATTATTTATATCAAATGAGGTATGCGTTTCATAGATTTTTCACAGTTTCTTTGCAAACTGAGGGATGCTAAAATGAAAATTAACCCCCATCATCTAGTTAAAAGATCAACTTCCTCAGAGTTAATGTTGACCAATGAGGCACTCTCTCCTGAAGTTTCTTCCTCCACATTTGTCACGATTAGTTGCTTCAGTTCGGGCTGGATAGAAGCATATCGTTCTTAGGTTCGACATTAAAGTGTAAAGTGCAAAAAATGTCCATTCGCCCGCAAACCATATGCTGCCCAGTGACGGATATTTGTGTGTTAAAATCTTTGATTCCCAAAGATAACTAAGCATCAGGCAAAATATAAAGTTACCTTCAGAGCTGCATTGTTTATCTGATCCTCACATCTTATTCAATCCTAAAGTATTGATGAATCTTTCATCCTTCACAATTCATGGGGGTAAGACGCTGGAACCTGAGCCCAGCTACTCCCAGAATTGTTGCAAAAGATTTTAAAAGTACCAATTATTCCCACTATTTACATGAACTTCAGACACAGGTTGATAAAGGGCAGAGTATTGATAAGAATGACGATTTATTAATAGTAGAGATTCTAGCTATCAGTAAACAATTAAAAAATTATCAGCGTACAACACAACTGATTCAACTCTAATCCCCTTCTAAACTACACACACACACACACACACACACACACACACACACACACACACACACACACACACACACACACACACCTTCTTTCCAGGGAAAATACTCCTAATCTACTCAACCTCTCTTCATAGCGAGTGCCCTCCATACCAGGCAACATCCTGATGAATCTCCTCTGCACCCACTCCAAACATCCACATCCTTTTGGTAATGTGGTGACCAGAACTGTACACAGTATTCTAAATGTGGCCAAATCTAAGTCCTATACAACTGTAATATGACCAGCCAACTCTTGTGCTCAATACCCCATTTAATAAATGAAAGCATGCCGTATGCCTTCTTGACCACGCTATTGACCTGCATTGCCACCTTCAGGGTACAGTGGATCTGAACTCTCGGATCTCTCTGTACATCAATTTTCCCCAGGACTTTTCCACTTACTGTATAGTTCACACTGGAATTGGATCTTCCAAAATGCATCATCTCACATTTGCCCGGATTGAACTCCATCTGCCATTTCTCTGCCCAACTCTCCCATCTATCTATATTCTGCTGTATTCTCTGACAGTCCCCTTCACTATCTGCTATTCCAACAATCTTAGTATCATCTGCAAACTTGCTAATCAGATCACCTCTACCTTGCTCAGATCATTTATGTATATCACAGACAACATTGGTCCCAGCACAGATACCGGTGGGACACCATGGTCACAAGTCTCCATTTTGAGAAGTTCCCTTCCACTACTCTCTGTCTCCTGTTGCTCAACCAGTTCTCTATCCACCTAGCTAGTACACACTGGACCCCATGGGACACCACTTTCTCCATCAGCCTACCATGGAGAATCTTATCAAACACCTTACTGAAGTCCATGTATATGATATCTACAGCCCTTCCCACATCAATCAACTTTGTCACTTCCTCAAAGAATTCTACTAAGTTTGTAAGATATGACATTCCCTGCACCAAACCATGCTGCCTATCACCAATAAACTCATTTTCTTCCACATGTAAGTAGATCCTATCTCTCAGTATCTTCTCCAGTAGCTTCCCTAACACTGACATCAGGCTCACCAGTCTATAATTACCTGGATTATCCCTGCTACCCTTCTTAAACAACGGGACAACATTAGCAATTCTCCAGTCCTCCAGGACCTCACTCGTTTTCAAGGATGCTGCAATGATATCTGTTAAGGCCCTAGCTATTTTCCTCTCTCGCTTCCCTCAGTAACCTGGGATAGATCCCATCCAGTCCTGGGGACTTGTCCACCTGAATGCCTTTTAGAATACTCAATACTTCCTCCCTCCTTATGCCGACTTGACCTAGAGTAATCCAAGATCTCTCCCTAACCTCAACATCCACCATGTCCCTTTCCTCGGTGAATACCGATGCAAAGTACTCATTAAGAATCTCACGCATTTTCTCTGACTCTACGCATATTTTTCCTCCTTTGTCCTTGAGTGGGCCAACCCTTTCCCTTGTTACCCTCTTGCTCCTTGTATATGAATAAAAGGCTTTGGGATTTTCCTTCACCCTGTTTACTAAAGATATCTCATGACCCCTTTTAGAGTAGAGTAACTTTATTTGTCGTTTCTGCCACATATAGCTGGTACAATAAAAACGAGACAGCGTTTCTCCAGGACCAAGGGTGCTATATAAACTCACAGACTACACGGGAGTACAGTCATACACAGAGCAGCATAAAGTGGATAGAAAGTGTAAAACACGCAAGGCAGCACAGTAATTCCTGACAAGACAAGACAATAGACACAGTGGTTGACAAATTCCATTGTAACAATGAATGATCATTAATAAAACATTGTTTTAGCAGCAATTCAAAAAAAATCGTCCAAGAATTGCAAATGGAATAGGGTGTGATCATACAGTGTTAAGGAGCCTGATGGCTTGGGGGAGAATCTATCTCACAGTCTGGCCGTGAGAGACCAAATGCTCCAGTATCTTCTGCCAGATGGCAGGAGGGAGAAGCATCTGAGTGAGGGGCGTGTGGGGTCTCCCACAATGCTGTTAGCCTTTTGGATGCAGTGTGTGGTGTGAATGTCAGTAATGGAGGGGAGAGAGACCCCGATGATCCTCTCAGCTGTCCTCACTATCCATTGTAGGGTCTTACAATCCAAGACAGTGCAATTCCCAAACCAGGCAGTGATGCAGAGGCTCAGGGTACTCTCAATGAACCCTCTAGAATGTGGTGAGGTGGGCCTTTCTCAGAAAGCAAAGCCCCCTGAGCCCTTGTAACCCTTGTAAGTCCTCATTTCAGGTTGGTCCAACATTCTGGTATGTCTAGTATGGCCCCTTCCTGAGTTGAACTACTTACATACTGCGCTGTAAACCCCTTCTGGATGCTCCTCACAAATTCTGCTCCATCTAGACCTCTAACAATTAGTGAATGCCAGTCAATGTTGGGAAAACTAAAATTTCCCATCACCACCATTCTGTTGCTCCTATATCTTTCCATAATCTGTTGACATATTTGTACTTCTACCTCACGTTCACTGTTGGGAGGCCTGGAGTACAGCCCCAACATTGTTACTGAACCTTTCCTATTCCTGAGCCCTGCCCTTACTGCCTCACTGCTTGAGTCCTCCATAGTGCCCTCCTTCAGCACAGCTGGGATATGCTCTCTGACCAGTAATGCAACTCCTTCTTTTTATATTCATTTATGGGACTTGGGTGTTGCTGGCTGGCCATTATTAATAGCCCATCTCTAGTTGCCTTTAAGAAGGTGGTAGTGAGCTGCCTTCTTGAATTGCTGCAGTCCAGTTGCTGTGGATTGACCCACAATGCTGGTAGGGAGGGAATTCCAGGATTTTGACCCAATAATTGTGAAGGAAAGGTGGTATATTTCCAAGTCTGGATGGTGAGTGGCTTGGACAGAAGCTTGCAGGTGGTTGTGTTCCCAAGAACCTGCTGCCCTTGTCCTTCGAGATGGAAGTGGTCATGGGTTTGGAAGGTACTGTCTAAGGATCTTTGGAGAATTTCTGCAGATGGTACACACTGCTGCTACTGAGTGTCGGTGGGGGAGAGAGTGGGTGTTTGTGGATGTGGTGCCAATAAAGTGGCTGCTTTGTCCTGGATGGTGTCAAGCTTCATGAGTGTTGTTGGAGCTGCATTCATTCATGCAAGTGGGGAGTATTCCATCACACTCCTGACTTATGCCTTGTAGATGGTGGACAGACTTTGGGGAGTTAGGCGGTGAGTTACTGACCACAGTATCCCTCGTCTCTGACCTGCTCTTGAAGCCACTGTGTTTATGTGGTGAGTCCAGTTGAGTTTCTGGTCAATGGTAACCCCAAGGATGTTGACACTGCGGTTTCAGTGATAGTAATACTGTTAAATGTCAAGGAGCAGTGGTTAGAGTGTCTCTTTTTGATGATGGTCATTGCCTGACATTTGTGTGGCATAAATGTTACTTTAACCCTTTTATCTCTCTCTCTATCCCACCTGAAGCATCTATGTCCTGGGATATTTAGTTATCAATCATGCCCTTTCCTCAACCAAGTCTCAGTAATATCAATAACATCATACTCTCAGGTACTAGTCCAAGCCCTAAGTTCATCTGCCTTACCTACTATACTTCTTGCATTAAAACAAATGCACCTCAGACCACCAGTCCCTCTGCATTCATCCTCCGTTTCCTGCTTACCCTTCCCCTTACTCACGCTGCCTTCATTATCTAGTTCCTTACAGGATTTAGTTACTACCTCCTTACTGTCCACTAACCTCCTTATCTGGCTCCCACCCACCCGACCACGTTAGTTTAAACCCTCCCCAACAACATTAGCAAAAGCGCCCCCAAGGACATTGGTTCCAGACCGGCCAAGGAGTAGTCCGTCCAATTTATAATAATCCCACCTCCCCCAGAATCAGTCCCAATGTCCCAAAAATCCTCCCTCCTCCACTACCTCTCAAGCCACACATTCATCCTGAATATTCCTTCATTCCTACTCTGACTAGCACATGGCACTGGTAGCAACTCTAGGATTACCAGCTCTGAGGTCCTACTTTTTAACTTCTGGACTTGGTGGAATTTCTCATACTGTCTTGGCCAGGAAGCAGACAACTAGAAGTGCTTCTGTAGTTCTCTAAGACAGTGTAAGAACTTAAGTTCACCAAAATTAAAAACATGGCAACACTTTGTAGCAATATGCTATGCACGGTCAAAGGAGACTATTCGAAGCAGAGGATGGTGCTAAAAGCTGACGTTTGCCTTTCCACACATAAACAAAATGAAGGTCACATTTTGTGCACCATGGATTGTTTAGCTGTAAGTACCACTATCATAAAAAAAGTGCTAAAACGACATTGGACCATGCTTTCTAGCTCTGACATGTTGTTATGCTCACTGGAAAGTAAAAGAGTTAAAGGGCTCTCGTGTCAGCGGTAATGTCCCTACCTCTGACCCAGAAGGCCCATGTTCAACTGCCACCAGCAATAACATAGGCAAAAGTGAGCACTACAGATGCTGGAAACCAGAGTTTAGGTTAGTGTCGTGTTGGAAAAGCACAGCAGGTCAGGCAGCATCCGAGGAGCAGGAAAATCCGCATGCTGATGAAAGGCATTATGGTTGTTTTAGGGACCTCATTCCTGATGAAGGGCTTTTGCCTGAAACGTCGATTTTCCTGCTCCTCGGATGCTGCCTGACCTGCTGTGCTTTTCCAGCACCACTCTGATCTAAACACCTATAATAACATCTCTGACTGAATTTATTAGAAAATAACTTTAAAAAAAGTGTTCCTGTGTCTGGGCTTTAATGAAACATACATTTTAGTACTTCATTTGAGGCTGAAAAATTGTTACTAATGACTCCACTAAAATAAATAAATAATATCAGAATAACATCCCCAACATGAGACACTTAAAAGCTGTTTTGAAGGCCTGAGAAAGGAATGCTTAAGGGAATAATAAACCCAGAATATGAAGATGGTATTAAACAGGTATGCTGTTCACACCTTAGTGTTTCTCTAGCTAACCGTAGATTATGTGTTGGTGGTGTTTGCGAATTGACCTTGAAGATACAATAGCATCTTGTGGATGGATTTTGTGTGTCCTGGTTATATTCTCATTAAACTAACACAAAAAGCACAGGCCTGTAGACTCCAATGCAAGGGGGAAGGCAGTGCTGGTGGCTCTTTCATTTGCCGGTAGACCAGAGGCAAAACTCCCCCGAAACAGGAGAGCTCACCCTGACCAGGGGTCACATGCAGAAGGCAATTAATTGTCAGTCATCAGGGCTCCTGGTCCATTACAGGATGAATGTTTACCCCAAAGTGCTGCAGGACAATTGAATGGGCGGCCATCAGTCACAACAGCATCACCAGGAGCCATTGCTGGTACTGCGGCCAAGTAGCAGAGATGTCAATGGAGTGTGCCAGTTTGCCTTCTCCATCCAGGTATCCTCCTGTAGAAGGTGGCTCAATTGTGGGATGGCAGGGTGCACCTGAGAGAGTAGTTAATGCCACCAGGTGCCCCCCTTCATCACCACCAGTCAGAGACATTGCCCATTCAGGCCTGCTCCTAAAACTGCAAGAAGACTGAAATAACTCCATAGAGGCCGGTATCCCATATTTACACATGGAGAGTCCTTCACACACTGACCCAGCTCCCTCAGAGCCAGCTCTCAGAGTGAACAGAACCCCTGCCACTCCTGCTTATAATTGCCAGATTAGGTCAGATTAACAGACCCAACCAGGGAACTTATATTCTATGAGGTCCCCCAGCTGACTTTGTTACAATCACTATACAACTCGTTAACCATTAATCATCTCCATGGAGCCTTCGTGCCAATTCCTTCAAACCCAGGCTTCCCCAGTCAACACCCCTTTTCCTTCCACCACCCAGAGCAATTCACTCAGAATTAGATTAGATTACCTACAGTATGGAAACAGGCCCTTCGGCCCAACAAGACCACACCGACCCGCCGAAGCGCAACCCACCCATACACTTACCCCTTCACCTAACACTACGGGCAATTTAGCATGGCCAATTCACCTGACCCGCACATCTTTGGACTGTGGGAGGAAACCGGAGCACCCGGAGGAAACCCACGCAGACACGGGGAGAACGTGCAAACTCCACACAGTCAGTCGCCTGAGGTGGGAATTGAACCCGGGTCTCTGGCGCTGTGAGGCAGCAGTGCTAACCACTGTGCCACCGTGCCAGCCCCAATTCTTCACAGACAGATGGAGACCATGTTGAGATAAAATAAAATCCCAAGCAGTTATTACAGATTTCAAATACCAATAAAATGGAAGTCTATTCAATAGATTTAAATCCCTTTGAATACCTAATAGCTTTGATAAACAAATTTTTATCATCATATCCCTATCAAAGGCATTAATTATTTAACAAACCCTTGGAGCTATCAGCCAGATTGTGAACTTACAATCCTCCCCACTGTGATAAAGACAGATCTGTTCAGAGTCAGGAGTTACAATAGTATTTTGATAATCCTTAGAGTTACACCAATAAAAATCTATTGAAACTACTGAGACAGATTGTTTTCATTCCCATGTACCTCAGCAAATAGCTCTGATGAAGAGTCATCTAAACTCGAAACGTTAGCTTGCCCTATCTCCATGGATGCTGCCTGATCTGCTGCGATCTCTAATATATGTTGTAAGCCAGTAAATTTTTAATTCAAAATTTAAAGGGCAGGGGATGTAAACCTGGGAGAAAGTGAGGCCTGCAGATGCTGGAGATCCAAGTGGTGCTGGAAAAACACAGCCAGTCAGGCAACATCCGAGGAGCAGGACAATCAATGTTTCAGGCAGAAGCCCTTCATCAGGAATGGGCCAGGGGAGCTGAGAGATAAATGGGAGGGGAGTCAGGCTGGGGGGGGGGATAGTAGCTGGGAATGTGATTGGTAGGTGAAGGTGGGGGAGAAGGTGATAGAGTGGAGAAGAAGGTGGATGGATAGGTGGGGAAGGTGATAGACAAGGGGGTGGTGCCAAGTTGGAGTTAGGACTGGGATAAGGTGGGGGAAGGGCAATGAGGAAACTGGTGAAATCCACATTGGTCCACACACATCATCAACTGAAACCGTTGCATCCAACGTGGATTCCTCTACAATGGGGAGACGGAATACCAACTTGCGGATCGCTTCAGAGAACATCTCTGGGACATCCGCACCAACCAACCCCACCGCCTCGTGGCTGAACACTTCAACTCCCCCTCCCACTTCACCAAGGACATGCAGGCCCTGGGCCTCCTCCATTGCCAAACCCTTACCACCCGACACCTGGAGGAAGAGTGCCTCATCTTCAGCCTTGGGACCCTCCAATCACATGGGTTAATGTGGATTTCACCAGTTTCCTCATTCCCCTCCTCCCCACTTCATCCCAGTCGCAAGCCTCCAACTCGGCACCGCCCTCTTGACCTGTCCATCTTCCTTCTCACCAATCCTCTCCACCCTCCTCTCTGACCTATCATCTTTCTCTCTCTCTCACTATCGCATTCCCAGCTACCTTCCTCCCCCAGCCCCACCCTCCTCCCATTTATCTCTCAGCCTCCCTGGCCCACAAGCCTCATTCCTGATGAAGGGCTTATGGCCAAAGCGTCGATTCTCCTGCTCCTTGAATGCTGCCTGACCTGCTGTGCTTTTCCAGCACTACATTCTTGATGTAAATAACCTGAAAGCTTGACTGTTCTACACACTTTATCTGCTTTTTATGATCACTTCCATCTGTACCACAATAGTCATGGGGTACAGTATGAGTTGAGGTCATCCCTAGGTCAAAAATCAGACTTACCCTTCATGTGCACTGAGTTTAAAAGCCCCAGGTGACTCACAATTCAGACTGGTATTTTCAACATCCTGTAACTGGTCTGTTTAACATCCATTAACCTGTGTCTTCAACATCCTTTAACTTGTCTCCTTAATATCTCACTTCCTTTCCTGTACCACTGACAATGGGGTCTGCTGGAAATTAGGAGAAAGTGAGGACTGCAGATGCTGGAGACCAGAGTTGAAAAATGTGGTGCTGGAAAAACACAGCAGGTCAGGCAGCATCCGAGGAGCATGATGATGTGTGTGGACCAATGTGGACTTCACCAGTCTCCTCATTGCCCCTCCCCCCACCTTATGCCCGAAACATCGATTCTCCTGCTCCTCCGATGCTGCCTGGCCTGCTGTGTTTTTCCAGCACCACATTTTTCAACTCTGCTGGAAATTATGGCAGGTCATCACCATTTTCAAGGTGAGGTTCCATAACTCCGTAAATATGTTTTTCTTTTATCCAAATGTCCTCAGCTTAAAGACAAAGAGCTTCTTTTAAAATTCATTCATGGGATGTAGCCGTCACTGGCAGGTTCAGTAATTATTGCCTAACTCCTGTTGCCCCTGAAAAGGTGGTGGTGAACCCTCTTTCTGAAGTTCATGTGGTGGAAGTACATTCTCTGAGCTGTTGGGGAGTTCCACAACATTGACCGGGGAAAATGAAAGGGCAGTAATACATTTCCAAGTCAGGATGGAATGCCTCTTATCAGGGAACATACAGGGTGTACAGCTCTTGTACATCAGACCTCCTCATCATTCTATTGGGAAAGGTTGTGGCTTGGAAGGTAATGGTGAAGGTAAGTTTCTGGAGTGCATGTTGTCAGTAGTGCTCACTGCAGTTATAATGCATTGGCAATAAAATGTCTGAATGTTCGGGGGTGTGTGTTTGGGATCAATCAACAAGACTGATGGTGTTGAGCTTCTTGAGTGTTCTTGGAATTGCATTTATCAAGGCAAATGGAGACATTCCATCAGAGTGCCTTGTGGTTGGTGAAATGGCTTTAAGTAGTTAAGAGGTGAGTTTTTTCCTGCAAAATATCTGACCTGCTGTTGCTGCTGCTGCTGCATTTGTGTGGCACTTCCAGCGATAAGTTTCTGCTCAGTGCTGACGACCCAAGTATGCTGATGATGGGAGAATTCAGCAATAGTAATGCCATTGAATAAGATGAGGAAATGGTTAGTTTCTCTGTTGTTCATTACCTCGTACTTTCTGTGGAAGCACAGCAAGAGAAACATCAATGGGTTTTGGATATGAGCTTCAGTCTAGCTTGTATTCACAGGAGATGCCTTCAGCAGCAAAAGGTCAAAACTTCAATTGCAATGATTGAATCATAAACTCAGACATTATCACAAATCAGGACCTGCTGGGAGCACATCTTTCTTCACAGTGCTTTGTAATTGGTAAGCACAATGATGATATTTTTTCTTGGAACTGTTTAAAGCAACAACACCCCATCTGCACTGACACAGGTAATTTTGACTTCAACAATAATGAAAAGGGTGAAATGTCAGAACAAACACAGAGTAAAATGCTCTCCACTTTATTGATACTTGGCACAAAGTAACCTTTGATTTCATACACTTTAATTTTAACTGATATTCTTTTAAGTGGAACTATAGCAAATGCTTTATTTTTCAAAATGAATCTAATCCTTGAACTTATATAAAAAAATTGTTTATCACATCCACAATTTCTCTATCCATTTATTTGAATATTCTGGGATGTAAACCATCACTTCTTAGTAACTTCTCTCTATTAAATTTCCGTTAGTATTTCCTGTTGCCTGTCTGTTTATGCTCATATAAAGCGTTACAAACTACCATAACCTCTTGACTAACTTTCGATTCCTTTGCACTGCTACCATTCAGAGTTGAGAGTTGGGTGTTGTAAAAGCACAGCAGACCAGGCAGCATCCGAGGAGCAAGACAATAGACGTTTCAGGCATGAGCCCTTCATCAGGAATGTTACCATTCAGTCAGCTTATTTTTTTGCAAAAATAAATGTAAAGTCCTCATTGAACAAAACTGCCATGTCCTGAGTGCCATTACCACCCACACAACAGACTCAAACAACCATTTATTACTCACTTCCTCTTAAACAGTTCAATAAAATCTTTTGCTGTTCAATTTAATACTTATAAGATCGTTTGAAATCCACAGTACCTTTTCCCACAGCAATGTGGTTGACTCCTAACTGCCCTCTGGGTAATTAGGGATGGGCAATACAGATACCTAATCTCATGAATGAATAAAAATAAACACATAGACCCACAAGTCCTTTATGGGTTGGCAATGGTTGCCTGTTGCCATAATTCCCATGTAAACCTTGTAAATGATGCTTTCTCTGATGCCCTGCTGATTAGCGAGAACACATGAAGGAAGTTCAAACAGTAATTGAGTTGGAGTGAATTTAATGAGATAGATCAATTTTTAATTAGTGATGAGTTGAAGGTTTATGGGGAGCAGGCAGGACAGTGGAGTTGAGGCTAAGGTGGGATCCATATTGAACGGAAGAGCAGTCAGGAAGGGGCTGAATGGCCTCCTCTTGCTCCTGGTTCTTTTGTTCCTATGTCTGCAAGTCATGTGACCATTTTACTCAACCATGTCAAACTCAAGAAATGTTGTCACTTCAGTATATCTATCACACCCAACATTACAATTATTTTTATGATGCATTCATTGTGTTTCTTGGCATAATTAATTATAAACTCAATTTTATACATTTTTTGCATGAACAAACTTGATACCTTGATGCATTCAATATGATGTCAGCAGCACATTGTATGGACTGTATTAAATAAATAATTACATCAAATCCAAAGTTGCTTGTTACAATGATTAGTTTGTTCTAAAATAGTGGATTTTGCAAAACACTCTCAATGGAAGTTTTCTCATGGCTCCTTTGTTGCTGTAACTTCAGGTGGACGTTTAATAGATACTCAGTTGATGTAGGTAAATGTGCACTTTTATTCATTCATAGGATGTGGGTACCACTGGCTAGGCCTGCATATGTGGGCCATCCCTAATTGCCCAGAGGGCAGTTAAGAATCAACCACATTGCAGTCACATCAGGCCAGACCAGGTCAGGATGGCAAATTTCCTTCCCTAAAGGACATTAGGTGAACCAGGTGAGTTTCCCAATAATCATTTCATAGTCATCATTAGACTCTTTATTCCAGATATTTTAATGAATTCAAACAAATGAAGCTGGGTCCCCAGAACATTACTGGGATTTCTGGATTAATAAGTCTGATAATAATATCACTAGGCCATTGCCTTCCTCAAAGATTAATACCAAAGTTCCAAACAGGAAATTCTCAAAGGAAAATTGCAGCATAGCTAATAAATAGCTAATACAGCAATAGGGAGTGTTACTTCATGTATGCTGTCATGAAAGAAATAGGTCTTACATTGATTAACAATGAAAGAACTAAACATCTTAATAGTTTATAATTAATCTCTTTAATATATTAAATACAATGCCTAACAAAAGAAACTCCACTTCGTCAATATAAACAACACAACGTACAACCCGAACAGTAAATTTATCCACCAGTTCAATACAGTGTCAAGCATGGGGTATAAATTCTCAATTTTACTTATAAAGTCCAATCATAAAAAAGTTTTTCAGTCTGAAATCCATGAACGTAAGAGTGAAAAAAAATGAAAGTGTGCCCTACCCAGCTGTAACTCCACTTTATTAACTAATCTCGAGCCAGACAATCATCTGACAGAGGTGGTGTTTTCAGTATCTTGGCAAACATGAACAGCTAGTTCCTCAGTGCAACATTAAACTTGAGGTAGCTGATGTATTGATTTATTTTGACGCATTCTGTCCATTTTTCCTACTGTGTCATTCTCCACATGGAGATATCTGTCTTTAAGCCACTGACTTTATCCACAAGAGAGATGAGTGTTGCAGGGTAGATAAAAGAATCCTTGATCACATGATTCTTTACATCAATTGGCAAACAACAAACAAGCACACCACTTTCAAAGGTGGAACAAATTTTAAGAGAAAAAAAATTGGTTTAATATGCTACAAAATCATTACCTTTCTACAAAGTAAATGCATTGAGTGACCCTGATGCATCAAGCCATTGGGCAAACTAAACGGGTCATTTCTGGTCTATGAAGATGAAATGAAAAGAAATAAAACTGCAAATTTTGTAAAATATATCGCAGTTTCAGCATCTTTATAAGAAGATATTTCAGGGAGAGAGTGTCTGGGTAAGGTTCGATTGAAATGAAAATGGTGAAAATGAGACAGGTTCTGTGATGGGTGACATATACTGCCCCTTTGCTAGATTTCACTTGATTTCATGTAATGTATTTACAACATCAAAGATGAGCTTTGTATTTTACGCATATGTTGGAAATTAGGTGTTGTATTGTCTTATACAGACTCATTAATGAAATCACAATTTCACATGAAAAATTGCCTTATTAAAAATGCATCTCTCAACATCAATTTCAAATTCCCCAAAGTGAAGCTGAGAAAAACAGGCTTTTAATGGATCCCTGTGGAAAATCCTAACGGCTGATTTCATAGACCCAGATCACTTATTTTGACTTCGATGACCACCCCTTCCCCCAGAATGAAGAGACATCATCCATCAATTGTGACACTTCCTTTAATGGGGGGAGGCACCGAATAAACAACTCTCCTCCTGTGGGTCTTACAGATCACGGCACCATCTGTACACATTGTGTTTAGGAATCGACATAAGTAACCAAAGCTTTTAGTGGGACATTTGCCTTTCCAGGCATTTTCGGGTACCTCCAAATACTTTTATTTTGGAGTTATGGACTTTCTGACTGACCATACACAATATTAAAATAGAGATAGCTAAATCGCTGACTGCCAAGGGGATCAAAGATTATGGGGGGAAAGCAGTAAAATGGGTTTGTAAAATCCTATCAGCCATGACTGAATGGCGGAGCAGACTCGATGGGCTGAATGGCCTGATTTCTGCTCCTCTGTCTTATGGTCCTGTGGTCTTAAAACAATTCAATATATCTGTCCTTTCAAGAATTGTTTGAAATTTTACCATTTTCACATTTGAGTCAATAGATATTGACAGTATTTGTACTTGAACAGAGATCTTGTTGAGTTTGCTATATACTACCATGCTCGAGAAATGTTGGCATTTGAAATGATAAACTAATCAAAATTCTAATTGCTGAGCTTCTTCATCTATTGTGTATAAATATGGCTGTAAAAATGAGGTTGATATTGTAAAATAACTGTTTGCTAAACTTGTGTGTGCACTAACGGTTGGAATAAAAGGTCGAGTTACCAATGTCCCACCAGACCATAGGGCTTCTCCCTCATTCGAAAGGGCGACGACTGGTGGTGGTTTAACCTGAGGGTCACCACACCTTCGGTGAGGGGGAAGTTGAGAGGGACAATCTTTGACTTCAGCCGGTGCGGGAATTGAACTTTCACTGTTGGCATCACTCTCCAACACAAATCAGCTGAGCTAACCAACCACACACCCATATGAATAGAATGCACTCTTACATTAAAACCTAAAGTATAATTTCTAAATGAGCATCACTGTGGGGTCACCTTGTAGATCAGGAATGGATATTGGGAAACTGTGAGTAAAACGTGAGGTCTGCAGATGCTGGAGATCAGAGCTGAAAATGTGTTGCTGGCTAAAGCGCAGCAGGTCAGGCAGCATCCAAGGAACAGGGAATTCGACGTTTCGGGCATAAGCCTTTCATCAGGAATCAGTATTTTTTTTCAGCTTTTCAGTATTGGGAAACTGTGGACTTAATACCAATTACTTTCTGTTCATTAAAACAAACGATTGATAATTAGAAGCATGTCACAGAATCTCTTACGTGTTCAGCAACAAACACAGCTATATCTCCGTTCCGCTCACTTGGAAAACCTAAAATCTATCAAATATATTTTCTGTTAGAATCCCCCATCATGTAAAATACATTGGTCCCAATCACTTCTTTTGATGCTGCAGACACAGATTATCTCCGAGTACAATGGGACCTTGATCAGATGGGCCAATGGGTAGAGGAGTGGCTGGTTAAGAGTTTAATTTAGATAAATGTGAGGTGCCACATTTTGGAAATGCAAATCAGCGCAGGACTTATCCACTTAATGGTAAGGTCCTGGGGAGTGTTGCTGAACAAAGAGACCTTTGTGTGCAGGTTCATAGTTCCTTGAAGGTGGACAGGGTACTGAAAAAGGCATTTGGTACACTTGTCTTTATTTTCAGAACATTGAGTACAGTAGTTGGGATGTCATGTTGTGGCTGTACAGGACATTGGTTCAACCACTTTTGGAATATTGCACGCAATTCTGGTCTCCCTGCTATAGGAAGGATGTTGTTAAATTTGAAAAGTTTCAGAAAAGATTTATAAAAATGTTGCCTGGTTTGGAGGGTTTGAGCTATAGGGAGAGGCTGAATAATCTGAGGCCATTTGGCAGTGAGGCAAATACCTCACTAGCCCTGCCTACCTATTTCATCTGAACTTGCATTACCCATAAATCCTTGGACCAGTCCAACTGCCTAGCCAATTTTTCATATAAAATAAAGAAGGCTTCAACATCTTTCTCATGAAAATGTGGCAGAGTTTTGACGTATTTGTACATGTCACTACCTTCTCTTTTAATCTCCATCCTATTAACTTGATTTTGCTGACTAAGTCACAACTTCTCAACTTCAAATGCTCTCTCTTTTTGTCTCTTCCTTTCTTCTTTCTCTCTTTCCTCAGCCAAGAACCATCGTTCTCTCTCTTTTCCTCTCTTTCCTTCTCTCTCTTTCTCTTTCCCTCTCCCTCCCTCTCTCTCTTTTTCTCTTTCCCTCTCTTTTCTCTCTCTTTCCCTTTCTCTCTCTCTCGTTCCCGCTCTCTCTCTACCTCTCTCTTTCTCTTCTAACTCCATTTTCCTTAAGTGTAATTTAGGTTTTTCTACCTCTACTGCATTTGGCTGTTTCTTTGACACACCAAAGTGTTTGAGTAATTTCTTGACAATTTCAGCTTTAGATTAGATTAGATTTACAGTGTGGAAACAGGCCCTTCGGCCCAACAAGTCCACACCGACCCGCCGAAGCGAAACCCACCCATACCCCTACATTTACCCCTTACCTAACACCATGGGCAATTTAGCATGGCCAATTCACCTGACCCACACATCTTTGGACTGTGGGAGGAAACCGGAGCACCCGGAGGAAACCCACGCTGACACGGGGAGAACGTGCAAACTCCACACAGTCAGTCGCCTGAGTCGGGAAATGAACCCGGGTCTCAGGCGCTGTGAGGCAGCAGTGCTAACCACTGTGCCACTTTACTTTTGTCCTTGATTAAACCCAAATCTAAATAATTTGCTATTTCTAAAAGTATGGCCTTTTTCTTTCCCTCTAAACTTCCTTGGCAAATTTGAGAACCATTTTCAAATCCCAGAACCTCTTTAGCAATTTTAAGAGCCATTTCTCTCACTTTTAATTTAATTTAATTTAATCAGCCACAAGTCACCAAAATTAAACAAATTGTCTCACCTATGTTTTATTTAAAGATCTAAGACACTAACCTGCAAGTGTTTAAATCTGCTGGGACTTTTCATACCGCCAAATCTATTCAAATCTGTCTAAACCAGTTCAACTCATGGACCCAAGCCCCCAAACTGTTACGACACAGGGTAAACCCTCCTGCTTAATTTAAAGCAGCAACACAGAAAAGATTTATCCCGTGCAGTAATCTGTGAAAATTTGAGAGGCCAAGAACGATTTAAAATAAATATTAGCAACTTCATTTCTTAAAGTCTAACAGAGAATAATTAAATGACAACTACTTACAACTCCTTCCTCTAGCCTATCTTTTGCCTTCCCTTCTATAATACTATTCCGATAAGATTTACAAAACAAAACTTCTTATCTCAAAACCAGGCAGCTTTCGGTCCTCCTCTATATTCCTGTCATCTTGGGGATTCTGCTTCACAGCTTATTGATCGATAAAGGTACCTTTAAGAGAACTATTTTAGGCAGTCTTTACATGCTGGTAGCTTGGCAGTTCTCCTCTCAAGTGTTCAATTTTCCCCAGTCTTATATCCCCAAAGCATTGGATTGTGTCATTGGCTTTTAAGATTGTCAATAAACTCAATTCAAACTTGATTGCAATTTGGTATTTTCGGGGTATAATTTAAATTGATTGGCCAAATTTGATTTTTTTTTGTGTCATAGCAACTCAGGCAGTGTTCTGTTCTAAACCAAATGTTACATTGTAAAGTCTCCAGTACTCGGTGTGCTTCCAAGTCCTTCACTTTCTTAAGTACACTTCTACACCTTCATAACACCTTATAAATATTTATAAAATCATTAGGGACACTGTTGGGTGAATAGCCAAGATCATTTTCCCAAGGTAGGGGAGTCCCAAACTAAAGGGCATAGGTTGAAGTGAAAGGGAGAAGATTTAACAGGGACCTAAGGAGCAAAGTTTTTACATGGAGGATGGCGTGTGTGTATGGAATAAACTGCCAGAGGAAGTGGTGGAGGCTGGTACAATTACAACATTTAAAAGGCATCTGGATGGATATATGAATAGGAAGGGTTTGGAAGGATATGAGCAAGACTTGGACCAAAGGGTCTGTTGCCATGCTGTACATCTCTATGACTATGAGTCCATAAAAGAAGTTTCCACTGAATTTTTGGAAGAAGACCATTTTCTCCCAATTGATAGTTAATGTAAACAAACAAAAGTACTCATATGGTTTTTACCAGGCCATTCTGTTTTCCTGTTGCAGAGCTGGTGCAAGTGTTGGTGAATGAGATGATTTAATCAGGCGAGAACCAAATATCAGGTTCGCAATGATTAGGTCTTCAGGCTTTAGATGGTGTGTTCAGAATCTCATTGGTGGGTGGCATTTACAAAGCGTTACCAGCTCAATCCACTGACCCAAAATTGCATTTCCAATTTCTCACCACAATTGACAGTCTCCACAGCACCAAACTCAACAAGTATGTCAGGTACCCAATGCAGTTTGTGATTATGATAGGGGCCAACTGCAGACAGTAGGACAGGACCCCATAGTTAATGGGAAGGACTGGGATCTCCATAGATAAGTTACTCTGGCATCAATAAGGGGAGGGTAGAGAGCCAAGAAGGATATGGGAATGTCCAGAGGTTCTGGGGGTAAAGCAACAAAGTAGTGATGTTATGAAGACGTTCCACCACCAAACTGGTGGAGGCCGAAGGGTGGTCAGGAACAGCATCAACAAAAGGAAGGTGAGCAATGTCAGGGGTCACTGGCAGAGCCTTGGACTATAATGTTAGAATATTGCAATGCTGGATCAAAAGACAACTGAGCAATATATTCACAGAATGACTAAGGTGGCAGAGTGGGAGCAGTAAGTTACTTTTTCCTCTGCTTAGGCTGTTAGCAACATTGAGGTAAATGCGGTAACCATGCCTTTACCAATTAAACAATGGCACCCATCTGTCTCCAAACCTCCCTTCAATCTGGAGGCAAGTCACTGCCAAAGGTAAGTTATGGCCTCAAACAGTCATGAGTGTTACATTGTACTGACTAATTACTGCTTTGTCATGTCAACTCAAATAATTTGATTGTAAAAAAAACTTTCAAAGGAAAACCAGCTGTTCCCATTTGCTGATGACATTCCATGGTGAGTATTGGAAGAAAACATATCACCTATCCAATCTTCAGTGAAATGTTTTTTCAGGATGTGGGCTATAGTGTGGAATAGCAGGTTTTTTTCAGAAAGGGCAGGGCTCAGGGTAGCTTATTGCCAGAGGTCTACCCTGGCTATCCACTGTGCATGTGATAAGGCCACAGAACCCTTGATGGATGAGGAGGACTGCCAAAGGAAGCCACTATGTCATACTGTGTAAGGTCATAATATTCAGCTCAAGTCATGAGGATGTGAGAACTCAGATGTCCTTTCAGTATCAGTTTGTGGTCTCTCTAACTTCCCCCATGGACTATCTGCTCAGGAACTGAGACAGCGATCGGGTGCTATGACTAACCTTCTTGTGACCTGGATCTTAGTGACAACAGACAAAGAGACAGCGATTAGAAGAGCTCAAGCAAAACTTGCAAAATCCAGCAACTGCTTTATGGCTCACAGAGGGAGGAAGAGCAGGACAAGGTCTACCAGAGTGGTGTAGAGGAGTAGGCAGAGCCAGGGTTGAAAGACTTGGCTTCAGTCATTGGCAATTGTCACAACAACAAACCAACTGAAGATTGGGGAAGTCCCAGTACATCCCTTCAGAACTATTCCAACTGCTAGATGGGAAACTGTGTTCGCAAAGACCAGGCGATAACTCCTATCTCAATGCCTTTCAAACTGCCCCTAATCTTGATGCTAGTAGCTTATGTCAGGGAGCAACTGAGAGTCTCTGTGGCATCTCCAAATCCTCTCATCTGAAGTGCATCTAAGATGTTACTGTTGTCATTTCTCCCAGAGCCCACCTCGTTATTGATGAAGGGGATTACGATTCACTCAGTGCAGAGTGCTGTGGCTGCACCCACATTACTTTGAGAGAGCAATTTCATCAAAAGAGTAGCATTTGTGAACAGTAAAGGATCCCACTCTCTGAATTATTATCAAAGTGACATTCTACACCCGATAACCTGGGAACTACCATTACTCATTCGAAGTGGAGCACTCACAGGTACATGTAACCTTTCCAAGGTCCTTGACCCAACACAGGGAGCCCTCAACACCTTTACCAAATCCACAGACTGATACAAAACATGGATCCACACTGTTCCTGCCTCCATCAGGTCTATGGGGGAGGAGACCACAATGAGATTTCATTGCCCAGTCTGCTGGTAGCAGGGCTTTAGCCACAAAGGGTGCCCTGAATCACTATGGCATGCACCGCCCTCCCAGTCTGAACTGACATACAGTGATGTTCTCAATGCAGAAGAACAGGAGGGGAACGAGGGCAATCCTCTGAGGATAAAGATGAGGCTGAGAATCAGGACAATGTGCAAGAGTGGAGATGTTGGCATTGAGGCAATGTCACTGGGTTAGTTATTCATAAACTCAGGCTGGAGTTCTGGGAACTTGGGGTTAAATCCCACTTTGGCAGAAGGTGTGATTTGAATTCAACAAAAAGTGTGGAATTAAAAGCCAGCCTCATAGATATCACATAATTGCTGCAAATTGTTACAAACACCCAGCTGGTTAATGATTGACCCCTCAGGAAAGGAAATCTGCCATCCTTACCTGGTCTGGCCGATATGTGACACCAAACACAGAGTAACGTTGTTGATTCTTCAATGGCCACTGGGCAATTAGGGATGGCCAACAAATGCTGACTTAATCAACAATTCCCATATCTTATCAACAATTAAAACAAGGGGATCACTCATGAGAGTCCTTCTCTACGAATGTAATGGGCAGTGTGTTTTCTCCTCTGAAGTGAAGATATCACTGAGGCATTAAGGCTGTGGCCTCTTCCTCCTACAGCTTCCTAGATGCTGCTGATGCCTCCATAAGGGATAAGAGGAAATTCATTGGAGGAGATGATTAGAACTTTGTGCAGAATGATAATGAGCTAGTGCTGAAGGTGCTCGGTGAGGGGCCTGGCATGATGAAGTGTAATGGGTAAATTGGCCAATGCTGTTTCCCACACCACACAAACAGCCCTGGTCTTAGCCAACCATAATACATAGCAGGCCATTTCACCCATTCAAGGTTTTTGTGGCTGATTTGATCACCCTCAACACCACCTTCTTGCCTTTGCCCCATCACCTTCAATTTCCTTACCAACTAACAATCTATCTATCTCAGCCTTAAGTACATTTAATGACCCAGTCTCTACAACCCTCTGTGGGAAAGGGGCTTCACAGATGCACTCCCCTCTGAGAGAAGAAAGTCTGTCTCATCTCTGGCTTAACTGCATGACCCCGTGCTCTCAGATTACACCCTCGGGGACCAGACTGTCCCAAAGCTTGACAATTGGTGTGTAGAATGAAACATGTGAAGTTAGTCACTTTGGGAGGAAGAATGAGGGAGCTGAACATTACTTAAAATGGAGTATGATTGCAGAAAGCTATAGCAGGTTCCCCTCCAAGCCACTCACCATCCTGACTTGGAAATATATTACCGTTCCTTCAGTGTCACTGGATCAGAATCCTGGAATTCCTTCCCTCAGAACATTGTGGGTCTACCTACAGCACATGGACTACAATGGTTCAAGAAGGCAGCTCAGCCCCAACTTCTCAAGGGCAACTAGGGACAGGCAAGGAATACTGGCCCAGCCAGTAACATTCACATCCCATGAAAGAAATTTTAAAAAAATTATATCCTCTTCTTTTTTTGCCTTTTGATCCTTTCATGATTTTTGGAATATTATTAGTGTTTTCGACCAGGAGAGTTAATGTAAGTTATTGTGTGGCACGGTGACTCAGTGGTTAGCACTGGTTTTTCACAACACCAGGGACCTGGGTTCAATTCCAGCCTCGGGTGATGGTCTATGTGGAATTTGCATGTTCTCCCTGTGTCTGCGTGGATTTCCACCGGGGACCTAGTTTCCTCCAACAATCCAAAGATGTGCAGGTGAGGTGAATTGGCCATGCTAAATTGCCTGTCGTGTTCAGGGATGTGCAGATTAGGTGCATTAGTCAGAGGAGTTGTAGAGTAATAGGATGGGGGAATGGGTCTGGGTGGATTACTCTTCAGAGGGTCAGTGTGGACCTGTTGAGCCAAGTGGCCTGCTTCCAAGCTGTAAGGATTCTATGAGGTTAGGTGTGTTAGCCATGGGGAATGTAGGGTTACAGGGAAAGAGTAGGGAGATGGGTCTAGGTTGGATGCTGTTCGGAAGGTCAGTGTGGCCTTTTTCGGCCAATGTTCTGTTTTCACATGTAGGGTTTCAGTGATTTATTTCACTCTCCTACTATTTCCTGGTTCCACATTATTATTCCATCTCTCAATGTCTGTGTTCACTTTGGCTTGTCCCTTTATCTTAGATAAAAAGCTCTTGCTGTCTGTCTTGATATTACTTGCAAGTTTACCCACAAACTTTATTGCCCCTTTTTTTTGCCATTTTTAAAATGTGCCCAGTCCCACAGAATGATGTCAGTGACGTCAAATGGAGTATCACCTCGTATTGCAGGTTTTTATCACTTTGGAGCCAGTTTTCACATTAACATCTACTGAGGATTTACATCAATGTAATTTCTTTCACCAACTGAAGAGATCCCAAAGTGCTTTACAGCAAAGTAAGCAAATTGTAGTCACTTTGCTAAAACAGGAAACACAGCAGGGACCGACGAATTGTGATGTGAGAGTGATCAGATTATCTGTTTTAATGGATTGCAGGGTAAGCATTGGCGAAGTCACACTTTGCCTCTTGGTGCTGTGAGAATCTCTTACATCCATTTGAGAGAGAGATGACAAGGGCTTAGTTTAATATCTCAGCTGTAAGTCAGGACTTTCAGCAATGGAGCCATGCCGAAATGTTACACCCGTGTTTCCTGCTCAGGTTTCAGGAGTTGAGCCAAAATCCTTCTGACTCGGAGGTGAAAGTGTTATCCACTTAAACATCACTGATACATACAAACTAAACATTCAGAAATTTCCAGATTCTAAGCTTGTCTAAAAATATTTCAAACTTCATGTACTTTTCTATTATTAAATATCTGGTTCGCTCTGTGCTAAACCTAAACAAAAGCTGCCGTCAAGTCAGTGAATGTTATTGATGTGCAGAGCTTGGAGGCAGCAGTTAGCTGCAGGTCTGACAGCTCCATATCAGTTGCTGTCTTGGCAATTTGCACATTTCTTTCTTCAGTGAATTCACGCATCACTATATCTAGTTGTTAAGGGAGGCAGGCCTGTCAGAGAGGAGAGGGGGAGAGAGAGACGAGTTGTCAAGAGTAAAGACACTTTGTCAGATATGGTTCTGATAGCAATAGGGTTGTGGAACAGACCGGTTTTATTAGCCCCTTTTATCTTGTGTGCGATTGACACATAGACCACTTGTTTCTCTGTATTTCAGAGCTGAACCTACAATCTGTCACTGTCTAATATCCTCCATTTCTCTCAGCTTTCCTGTGAGAATTCTCACTGGTTTTAGTTATATTCTTTCATTCATATCTGTTGAAGCATTTTCAGATAGATTTACTCAAATGAAGTTTTATGTCATGAATTTATTGCATTCATGGAGACAGATTTTTCAGCCCATTGAATGTGTCTACTTTGAAATAAATAAACATTTCAATTTCCTCTTTGTTCCTGATCAACCAGTACACTTGATTTCTTTCGGTTTTCAGTTCTGGGGAACTACTTTAATGAAAACATCAATATGTCATTGCAATCTAATAATGCTGACTGGCCTGGATATTTGTTTTTGTTTCATATTTCCAGAATTAGTCTTTTTCACAAGATGTCAGAAGATAGTAGGCGAAGGAAATGGAAAATAGAGTCATACAGTACCATCACCGATGCTCAGTAGCAGCAGTGTGTTCCCTGCACTGCAAAAAATCACCACAGGTCCTTAGACAACACCTTCCAAACCCACAACAACCTCCATCAGCAGCATATACTTGAGAACATCTCCACTTTCAAGTTGCCCTCCAAACCACTCACCATCTTAACTTGGAAATGTATTTGAATTCCTTCAGTGTCGCTGGGTCAAAATCCTGGAATTCCCTCCCTAAGAGCATTGTGGATCTCTCCACAGCACATGGACTGCAGTGGTTCATGAAGGCAGCTCAATCCCACCTTCTCAAGGGGCAAGTAGGGATGGGCAATAAATACTGGCCAGTCAATAATGTCCATCTCCCATGAGTGAATAAAAAAAATTCATCTGGGATTGGGTTGAGGTACATTTCCAAAGAGAGTAGATGTGTGTTGCTTAAACACTAGTTGTTTGAAATGTATCATCTTCTCCAGGATTAATATTCCTTACTTTATTAGAAAAGAAATCTGCAGGAAAACTTGAAAGGAGTGTTTGGAGAGATATGTTAATGTTCATATTAAAGACCCTTTGCCACATCCCATTGTGATAGCTGGTGCAGAGTGTGGGGAGAGAGGGGAGGAAGAATCAGGAAAGGGGAATCACACCCACGTGTTCTTGGCATCTTTTAGCACCTTCCTAGGGTTGACATCTGCAATACTTATTTCTCAATGTTTTAGGTCAGGTAGCATCCAAGGAGCAGGAGAATCGACGTTTCGGATATGAGCCCTTGTTCAGGAATGGCTCATGCCCAAAACGTCGACTCTCCTGCTCCTTGGATGCTGCCTGACCTGCTGCGCTTTTCCAGCAACACATTTTTAGCTCTGATCTCCAGCATCTGCAGACCTCACTTTCTTCTCTCAATGTTTCAGCTCTGTGTTCACAAATTGTGTACGTAAATTTTCAACTTTGTCACAGTTTCAGCTATTTGTTGTTTTTTTATATATTTTTGGATTTTCTTTTCATTACCCCACCTATATGATGCTCATTGAGATGGCCTTTGATTCTATATCGAAACCCTAAATTGAGTAATTACCTTGATGACAGTGTGCACAATGTTACGTAAGCCGAATTAGGCTTTGATCTTTATTATATTGATACATTTTCCTGCAAATTCTCCACCAAGTCTTTGGACCCCCTTGGCACAGGGAGCTGTGAGGGCAGAGTAATTGTGTATATTGAAGGTTGAAATAGATTATTGATCGATCAGGGAACCCAGGGTTCTGAGGTAAGGGCAGGAAGGTGGAGGAGTGTTGGATCAGTCATGATCCTACTGAGTGGTGGAACACGCTCAATGGGTCTATATATTATGGACTCATGGTCTTAATGCAATTCCACTATACAAAAAAAAGGTTACAATTATTTTCTTGGCATAATGGAAATAAAGGATAAAGTCAAACTGTCAACAAAACTAATGTTTTCTTCTGATAAATGGATATACTGCAATTAAATACCATTTGCTGAAGGTCATCTCGATGTTTGTCATCTGACATGGGGAATGGTGATGTTCATGATAGCCTGCAGCAGTTGACAATTTCGAAGCCAAAACCTACAGGAATCTTCAACAGTTTGGAATGCTGGAGAGTTAATTACGTTCTATTTGAATATACACTTTCAAGGTGATCAGTATTACCCTGTGTGAACACATCACAAGATTAACTTCAAGTAACATTTATACTCCTGCATTATCTATGGTGACACAATCATTTCTTCTAAAAATAAAAGCAGGATTAGTCAGTTGGAAATAGGTAATTCTAAGGCATGACACACATTTTGAAAAGCATGGCCTAATTAGGGACAGTCAGCATGGCTTTGTGCAGGTCTGGTCTTGTCTTACTAACTTGATTGAATTTTTTGAGGGGGTGACAAAGGTGATCGATGAGATAGAGCAGTGGATGTTGTCTACATGGATTTTAGCAAGGCTTTTGACAAGGGCTCAATCCAGAAGATTAAGATGCATAGGATCCACGGTGACATAGCTGTGTGGATACAGTGCTGACTTGCCCATTGAAGGCAGAGGGTAGTGATGGAACTGTGTTTTTCGGGCTGGAAGTCCATGATTAGTGGCGTTCCACAGGGATCTGTACTCTGCTGCTTGTGATAAACATTTGGATGAAAATGTAGATGGGAGGGTGGACAGTCAGAATCTTTTTCCCCAGAGTTGAAATGTCTAATACTAGGTGATATGCATTTAAAGTGAGAGGGGGAAAGTTCAAAGGAGATGTGAGAGGTATGTTTTTTTACACAGAGAGTGGTCGGAGTGTGGAACACCCTGCCAGGAATGGTAGTGGAGGCAGGTTTGATAGGGTAATTTAAGGGACTTTTAGATAAGCACATGAATATGCAAGGAATGGAAGGATATGGACCAAGGGCAGGCAGAGGGATTAGTTTAATTTGGCGTCATGTTCAGTTCAGCACTGTGGGCCGAAGGGCCTGCTCCTGTGCTGTGCTGTTTCATGTTCCATGTTCTAAGGAAGTCCACCTTTAGATCTGCACAGGTTATGTAATAGTAAACCCCACATTGTTGTAATTGCCATCACACACTCCTCATTGAAAAATGTTACTGCATGGATCCAGAAACAAATATCCTTGGGTTCGCTCCAGTAGGTGCTCAGCTTGAATGAATGTTTGGAACAAGTTTTAGACTTCATTACATCGTGCGATGGCCTTTAACTCTGAAGCAGTAACAGTAAAGAAATGTTATAATTTCTTCACAAGGTTGAGAAGTTTGGACTAAGTTTCCTAAATGCTGAACAGGACTTTTGAGAGTTTTCATAAATTGTAAGGGAATGAATTTTTTTGGATAATAATAGGGCAGACCTTATACACGTCATGGTAAGGTCCTAGGGAGTGTTGCTGAACAAAGAGACCTTGGGGTGCAGGTTCATAGCTCCTTGTAAGTGGAGTCGCAGGTAGATAGGATAGTGAAGGTGTTTGGTATGCTTTCCTTTATTGGTCAGAGTATTGAATACAGGAGTTGGAAGGTCATGTTGTGGATGTACAGGACATTAGTTAGGCCACTTTTGGAATATTCCATTAAATTCTGGTCTCCATGCATTAGGAAGGATGTTGTGAAACTTAAAAGGGTGCAGAAAAGATTTATAAGGATGTTTCCAGGATTGTAGGGTTTGAGCAATAGGGAGAGGCTAAATAGGCCGCACTGTTTTCCTTGGAGCGTTGGAGGCTAAGGGGTGATTTATAAAGATTTATTAAATCACGAGGGGTATGCATAGGGTAAATAGACAAGGTCTTCTCAGCAGGTTAGGAGAGTCCAAAACTAGAGGGCATAGGTTTAGGGTGAGAGGGGAAAGATTTCAAAGGGACCTAAGGGGCAGCCTTTTCACACAGAGGGTGGTGTGTGTATGGAATGAGCCAGAGGAAGTGGTGGAGGCTGGTACAATTACAGCATTTAAAAGGTATTTGGATGGGTATATGAATAGGAAGAGTTTAGAGTGATATGGGCCGGGTGCTGGCAAATGAGACTAGATTTGGTTAGGATATCTGGTCAGCATGGAAGTGGTATCAACAGGAAGGAAGTTAAAATATTAAGGACATGTGATAGTTGGGTGTAAAACAGAGACAAAGGAGCTACAACGGATCATTAAGAAGCTTCCAAGAACAAGTGGACCAGGTGTGGAAGATTGAATGGGCAGAACAATGTTTACATGGAATCTACTGCCTGCGGAGAACTGAGTCAGGCCTGAAGGAAAGGGATCAGACTCCTGCCAGCTTGAACTATGTGGTTAAAACTTGGACCATGCAGGTAGAGTAGACTGCCTTGAAAGTAGTGATATAAAACAAAGAAATGCAGCTGCTGGAATACTGAAACAAAAACTGACGTTTCTGGAGAAACTCAGCAGGTCTGGCAGCATCTGGGAAGGGAGAAACAGAGTTAATGTTTTGGGTCCAGTGACCCTTCTTCAGAATTGTTCTTCAGGACTGAAACATTAACTCTGCTTTCTCTCGACAGATACTGTGAGACCTGCTGAGTTCCTCCAGCAATTTCTGCAAAATATTAGTGAGATAATGGATCTGCTTTTCTTTGTATAATTTATTTTTTTTTGCCAAACACAATTTGCATGTTAATGCATATTTAATTTGTGTTGACTTACATTAAAATTCCAAAAGGTGAACTACAGTCTAATAATTTCTTCATATGGTACTCGTTTGGTAAATTTGGATGTATTGATTTATGGATCCCATAGGAAGCATAACAATAGCAATGGGACTCAGTTGCAGTCGATTCATATAAACTTGTCTGTTACTAGCTCAGCTCCCTGTGCTCCAGACGTGGTCTCCCCGGCTCCCTGTACAGTTGCAGTAAGACTTCCCTACTCTTATACTCCAACTCCCTTGAAATAAAGACCAACATACCATTAGTCGCCTTGATTCCCTGCTGTACCTGTGTTTCTGTGTTTCATGCTCAAGTTCCCCAAGTCCCTTTATATTGCAGGTAAACACAATGACTGCAGATGCTGGAAACCAGAGTCTAGATTAGAGTGGTGCTGGAAAGGCACAGTTCAGGCAACATCCGAGGAGCAGGAAAATCGACGTTTCGGGCAAAAGCCCTTTATGTTGTGGCTTTCTGCAGTGTTTCTCTATTTAACTCTGTTCTTTAGTTCTCTTTCCAAAAAGAACAACATCACACTTTCCCACATTAGACTCCATTTGCCAACTTTTTGCCAATTTACTTAACCTATTTGTGTAAACAGTATATATCCCTCTTGTAACTTGTCTTTCCACCTATTTTAATGTCACCTGGAAATTTGACTACAATGCAATTAGTTCTTTTTCTATTGTCATTAATTTTTAATCATAAACACTAGGATCCCCTCCCACCAAGACTGGACTGGTTGTGGTCCTATAGCCATTGAATGGCTGTTGCATCTTTAATTGGTTTGAGCCAGCCCTGCCTTACAGAGCTGACAGTAAAACTAATCTCCAACAGCTCCCTTGACTCACCAGCCCCACTGGGACTGGTGGTCACTGCTGGAATTGCAACATTACCCAAAGAAGGCATTTGGCTACCGAGTCTACACTGCAAGGTCAATTCCCATCCCTACCCCTGGCTTCCCCAGACTGCAATCTCAGCACTGATCCCTCTGGAACCCCAATGGTCCCAGGTCCCCGACATGAAAAAGTGCCCCTTATCCCCACTCACTGTTTCCTGCCCATTAGCTAATTGTCTAGTCGTGCTAATATGCTACCTACAACACCACAGGCTCTTAGCTTATGCACCAACCTTTTGTGAGTATCTTGTTGAAAGCCTTCTAGAAGTCTAAATCCAACATATTTACCACTTCCCCTCTATCCACTCCAATTAAAGCGTCCTTGAATAATTAGGGAGAAATGAAGCCTTGCTGAATCTGCTTGATTAAGTTATTATTTTCCAAATGTTCTGCTATTACTTCCATCATGATTGATTCCAAAAAAATCTCCAATGAGAGATGTTAATTAAGGACAATTTGCGGGCTTCCTTCTGAAGCTGCTGGAATTTTCTAATAGCCGGACAGGCCCATGCTATGTTTGCAAGCTGCTCATCAAGAGCTGACAGCTCATTGGACGAGTCTAGGGAAGCCAGGGGTAGGGATAGGACTTAACCTTGCAGTGTGGACTCTGTAGCCAAATGCCTTCTTTGGGAGTGTTGCAATTCCAGCAGTGACTGCACCCAGTCCATCCCAGTGAGAGGGGATTCTAGTGTTTACATTGGCCTATGGGTATCCTACACTGGAAAAAGCTGACACAGAACAGACAAAAATATGACAACAGTTAAATTATGCCATCAAGAACTGAAAATAAACTTTAAAAACTTTAACACATTATAAATAATTTTAATCAAATGCTTCTCAAACACAGACAAGAAACTCAATATGTGCTCAATGCAGTTTTAGACTTCAAGTCGTCTCCCACAGCATGCCATACAATTAGCAGCACAGAAATACTGAAATCTTAGTTGAAGAATGGTATGGTTATGCATTTTAAATGAAGGATTCCTGGGGACTGAATTGACACTGGAAATAGTGAATGTTACGTCCCACCTCCTATGCTTGAAGGATAAAGAGCAAGCACCTACAGTGTGTGTCAGGGAGCTCTTGCCATTACAATGCAAAAGATCAGCAAATTTAAGAGTAATTTATACCCAGTGTAAGGATACGAACAGGTACCATTTACATTTCTTGTTAATTTCCTAAAAAAATACATTATAGTACACCAATGGGTCTATAAATAGCTCTGCATAGTTCTTTATTAAAGTGACCTTTAGTTATTTAAAATCACAAATGAGTATTAGACAATTGCATTAAATATGCTTTCTTTTTATGCCACTACTCCTCTGGCACTTTCTCTTTCTCTCAGCATCTCACTTTATTCCTCCCTCTCTCATTTCATGCAAAATAATTTTTCTCTGCAACCATCCCAATTACTACATCAATTTCTTCACTGTGATGTGGAGGAGCCAGAGTTGGACTGGGGTGGGCAAAAGTTAAAAATCACACAACACTAGGCTATAGTCCAACATTCGGAGATCTCCGAAGGCTAGTACTTCCAAATAAACCTGTTGGACTGTAACCTGGTGTTATGTGATTTTTAACAATTTCCTCACCATTAATCTAGTTTAATCTAGATAAATGTGCGGTGCTGCATTTTGGGAAATCACAAAACAAAACAAGATAGAAGAGACATTTAACATCATCAACAACACCCTCACAGGCATAAAGGTCACCAAGGAGGAAGAAACCAACAACAAACTCGCATTCCTGGATGTTACAGCCGAAAGAACGGACAACGGAGAACTACAAACCTGCGTATACAGAAAACCGACAAACACTGACCAAATACTTAACTACACCAGCAACCATCCCAACACACACAAACGAAGCTGTATCAGAACACGATTCCAACAAGCCACCACACACTGCAGCACAGATGAACTTCGGAAAACAGAGGAGGACCACCGATACAACGTATTCAAGAAGAACAGATACTCAAAAAATACAGTCCACAGATTCCTCAAGAACAAACCACGACAAGCAGACCAAACACAGCCAGAAACCCTAACCACCTTACCGTACATCAAAGAAGGTTCAGAAATGACAGCCAGACTACTATGACCTCTTGAAATCCTAGTAGCACACAAACCCACCAACACTCTCAAACAAAAACTAACAAACTTAAAAGACCCAGTACAACCCATGGACAAAACCAACGTCATCTATAAAATTCCATGCAAGGACTGCCACAAACACCACGTAGGACAAACAGGAAGAAAGTTAGCCACCAGGATACACGAACACCAGCTAGCCACAAAAAGACACGACCCTCTCTCCCTCGTAGCCCATTTCGACTGGGACAACACATCTATCCTGGGACAGGCTAAGCAAAGACATGCTAGAGAATTCCCACAGGCCTAGCACTCCAACCATAACGCCATAAACAAACACGTAGATCTAGATACCATCTATCAACCCCTCAGAAAACAAACAGGAAATGACATCACCACAAACCCCAAGAACCCCATCGAGGACAAACATATAAATAGAAAGCAGGAGACAACAGCTTCACTTCACTTGGAGGTCGCCACTGATGATGTTACCTTGCCAGGTAATGAAACCTCTGGATATCAAACCTACACCCTCAACCTCAACCTGAGCTACAAGCCTTCACAGACCTTGCAGGGCTTATACGCTTAATGGCAAGGTCCTGGGGAGTGTTGCTGAATAAAGAGACCTTGGAGTGCAGGTTCATAGCTCCTTGAAAGTGGAGTCGTAGGTAGATAGGATAGTGAAGAAGGCATTTGGTATGCTTTCCTTCATTGGTCAGAGTATTGAGTAAAGGAGTTGGGAGGTCATGTTGCGGCTGTACAGGACATTGGTTAGGCCACTTTTGGAATATTGTGTGCAATTCTGGTCTCCTTCGAATCGGGAAGATGTTGTGAAAGGGTTGAAAGGGTTCAGAAAAGATTTACAAGGATGTTGCCAGGGTTGGAAGATTTGAGCTATAGGGAGAGGTTGAATAGGCTGGGGCTGTTTTCCCTGGAGCATTGGAAGCTGAGGGGTGACCTTATAGAGGTTTATAAAATCATGAGGGGCATGGATAGGAAAAATAGACAAAGTCTATTTGGGAGGGTGAGTCCAGAACTAGAGGTCATAGGTTTAGGGTGAGAAGGGAAAGATACAAAAGAGACCTAAGAGGCAACCTTTTCACTCAGAGGGTGGTACGTGTATGGAATGAGTTTAAGAGGCATCTGGATGGGTATATGAATAGGAAGGGTTTGGAGGGATATGGGCCGGGTGCTGGCAATAGGACTAGATTGGGTTGGAATATCTGGTCTGCGTGGACGGGTTGGACGGAAGGGTCTGTTTCCCTGCTGTACATCTCTATGACTCTATTATTGTCACTGTTTCCTCCCTTCTGTGCCTGCACTGAAAACCTTCTCATTTTCAGTAATTTCCTTCTCTATCTCAACTCATTGTGCTCCACCTTCTCCAAGTTCTCTGCCCCTTGTCCTCCCTCAATCTCTCCTTCAGTGTAAACCCCCCAAACTGTTATCGCATGTGGTGTTGATAGTTTAATCCTATCACTACCCCAGAGTGCAGTGTATAATTGAATCAATTTAAATAGATTGTAATTAGTGATGACTGAAAGAGTTCTGGAGAGCAGCCAGGACAGTGGAGATCAGCCATGATCATATTGAATGGTGGAGCAAGCTCAGGGGGGCTGAATGGCCTCCTCCTGTTCCTAGTTCTGATGTTCGTATGCCAATTGCATATAAAGCCATTTGTAATCATTGCTTTGTATCACCCCTTTCCACACAACAGTCCTACCTCACTGTGCTCTTGTCTGCTGACGCCATTCGTTATGTATTTTGGCTTCTTTTCTTCCCTGCAAACTATCTCCTTAAACTATTTTCTCCTATCATCTTCACCCTCACCTCCAACAAGAGGTGAACATATTCATCACTAATCAGCCATCTTGTCTTCCACTGGGTTAAACTTCCTGTAAAAGATGCCCCTTGCCACAGCCCTGAATTTGTGAGTTTCTTTAGTTTCTCCCCTAGCTCCCTTTGGGTCCTCTTCAAGCTCATCTTATCCATGACAAACATCTTTTCATTCCCTCAATTCTCTTTCCAGTAAAGAAAGGAAGGAGACCAGAATTGCACACAATATTCCAGCAGTGGCCTAACCAATGTCCTGCACAGCCACAACATGACCTCCCAACCCCTTTACTCAATACTCTGACCAATGAAGGAAAGCATCCCAAACGCTGCCTTCACTATCTCTTGGTTATTTGACTCTTATTGCCCATTTGTTGGCTATTTGTTGCCTAGATTCTTAAATCTGAAATTCCCACTAACACTCACCTCTCTTTCATAGTTTAAGACCTTTCTTCAACCTTTGACTAAGTTACGTTCATTTGAACTTAATATCTCCTTTAGTGCCATATTTAGTTTCATAATCTCCTGTAAAGCATTTTGCAATGTTGTATAAACTATAGTGATAACACCACTTTCATTTCTAAATACATTCAAATTTCTTTTAAAGAACAATGTTTGAAAATATCGTCGGATTTTACCAATTCATGGATGGTATTATGCTCAGCAATAGGCAAATGAATTGGTGTAGGAACCCAACTTCAGAAAGAATACTCTGCAAACATGTTTAACTCTGAGCTGAATCTGTGCCTGGGTCATTGATTGCAGCTAAAGTAGAAACCCTTTGTTCTAAATGTCTAATTCCTAGAACAACAAGCATTTACTCAGTAATGGGTACTTTATGAAGAATTTGAAATGGGACATGCAATTCTTTCCAGATTAATAATATGGGAATGACTGAATCTTGGTGCTGTATTACCTTGCATTTACATCATCACAACCCACTGGCTCCTCAAGATTTTAAGAGTGTCAGGAACAAATTGTTTTCCAATATCCCTCACTTTCCATGAAGCTATTATAGATCAGACCATTTCAAAATGAGTAAACTAAAATAAAGTGTCAATGTGGATGTATAAATTTTTTTCAAAATTGTGGGTTTTTCCAGTCACTTTTGCATGACTTGGTCATGAAAATAGCAATGAGCTTGTACACACTGACATTGCACTATCTGTGAAGGTCAATTAAATCCACTTCTACACTGAACTCCATCATGTTCAAGGGTGATTGCCCCTGGGGGAGGTGATATCCTAGTGGTATTATCACTGGACTGTTAATCCAGACACCCAGGTAATGTTTTGGGGCCTCAGGTTCGAATTACACCAAGTCAGGTAAATTCACTAAAAATCTGGAATTAAGAGTCTAATTATGACTATGTTGCTTGTCAGGAAAAACCCATCTGGTTCACTAATTTTCTTTAGGGAAGGAAACAGCCATCCTTACCTGATCAGAGACAAAAACACCTGCAGATGGTGGAATCCAAAGTAGACAAACAGGAGGCTGGGAGAACACAGCAAGGCAGGCAGCATCAGGAGGGACAGGCAGGAGGCAGGGGGAACACAGCAAGGCAGGCAGCATCAGGAGGGACAGGCAGGAGGCTGGGAGAACACAGCAAGGCAGGCAGCATCAGGAGGGACAGGCAGGAGGCTGGGAGAACACAGCAAGGCAGGCAGCATCAGGAGGGACAGGCAGGAGGCTGGGAGAACACAGCTAGGCAGGCAGCATCAGGAGGGACAGGCAGGAGGCTGGAGGAACACAGCAAGGCAGGCAGCATCAGGAGGGACAGGCAGGAGGCTGGAGGAACACAGCAAGGCAGGCAGCATCAGGAGGGACAGGCAGGAGGCTGGGAGAACACAGCTAGGCAGGCAGCATCAGGAGGGACAGGCAGGAGGCTGGAGGAACACAGCAAGGCAGGCAGCATCAGGAGGGACAGGCAGGAGGCTGGGGGAACACAGCAAGGCAGGCAGCATCAGGAGGGTGGGAAGTCAACGTTTCAGGTATAACCCTTCTTCAAGTGATGACTTCTCCAGGACCTGAAAAAAGGGTTATACTTGAACAGGTTATATCAAGACATTGACTTCTCCCCCTCCTGATGCTGCCTGCCTTGCTGTGTTCCACCAGCCTCCTGCCTGTCCCTCCTGATGCTGCCTGCCTTGCTGTGTTCCACCAGCCTCTTGCCTGTCCCTCCTGATGCTGCCTGCCTTGCTGTGTTCCACCAGCCTCCTGCCTGTCCCTCCTGATGCTGCCTGCCTTGCTGTGTTCCACCAGCCTCCTGCCTGTCCCTCCTGATGCTGCCTGCCTTGCTGTGTTCCTCCAGCCTCCTGCCTGTCCCTCCTGATGCTGCCTGCCTTGCTGTGTTCTCCTAGGCTCCTGTTGTCATCCTTAGCTGCTCTGGTCTACATGTGACCGGGTGATAAATGCTGGTCTACCCAGCGACATCTTCATCCCATTAATAAAAAATACGCTTCTTGGAAAACGTAGATATTATCCCCCAAAAAACAATCAAAAGTTTTACGAATAAAAGTTTCTTCCTCAGTTAAGGAAATGTATTGTTCCATCAGGTGCTGCCTCTGCCCTGCTAGCTTGCTGAATACTCAACAGGGAGCCCAGCCTAACTGGCTGAGGTTAGCACAAATGCCAAGGCTAGTACACGGTCCAGCTCAAACTCAGCTCTTACAATAGGCAGTCAGCCCTTCTTAAGACTGAGCTGCAGTAGGACGCGTTGCTGAAAACCAGTAGAATCGTCTGCGACTCCAAACAAAGAAAATAGCGAACCAGCATTGAGAGAAGGGTCCCAGTTATGGTGCTAAAGGCCAGTATCATGGAGGTCAATAGGAGGAGAGAGGGCTTATTACTGTAAGGGACCAGGAGGCCCTCAAAGAATGGCCTCAGAAGAGAATGGAAGCAGGTGGCCATCACTGAGCATTGGACAGTATTACAGAAACAGTTTAATGAGCTCAGATGGGATGAATGCAGCTTTACAAGACATCGTCCATTCCCACTGCATTAATCTCTCAACATGCAACAAGCCCCATTACTGACTGGTGTCAGTCTGGATTACTCACAATGGAGATCTGACATTAAAAGACCCACCAATGTCACCTACGGGACACCTACCTACCTCACATTTCCCTACCTCACACCTCCCTCTCATTGTGTTCACATGACTCCAACAATTTACCCCTGGCATCACTCAGTCCTGGTGCCACACAGTCCCTGTTATTAGGAGAAAGTAGACCTGCAGATGCTGGAGATCAGAGTCATGAGTGTGGCGTTGGAAAAGCACAGCAGGTCAGGCAGCGTTGGAGGAGCAGGAGAATCAATGTTTTGGCCATTAGCCCTTCATCAGGAATGAGGCTTGTGGGACAGGGAAGCTGAGAGATAAAAGGGAGGGAGTGGGGCTGGGGGGAAGGTAGCTGCGAGTGCGATGGGTAGATGAAGGTGGGGGGGGAGGTGATAGGTCAGAGAGGAGGGTGGAGGGGAGAGATGAGAAAGATGATGGATAGGTCAGGAGTTGGAGGCTTGGGACTGGGATATGGTGGAGGGAGGGGAAATCCATGTTGATGCCGTGTGGTTGGAGGGTCCCAAGGCAAAAGATGAGGCGTTCTTCCTCGAGGTGTCAGGTGGTTAGGGTTTGACAATGGAGGAGGCCCAGGACCTGCATGTCCTTGGTGGAGTGGGAGGGGGAGTTGAAGTGTTTAGCCACGGGGTTGTGGGGTTGGTTGGTCCAGATGTCCCAGAGATGTTCTTTGAAACGATTTAGAAGTCGGCATCCTGTCTCACCGTTGTAGAGGAGATCGCATCGGGTGCAAAGGATACAATAGATGGCATTTGTGGAGGAACAGGTAAATTCCACACTTCAGACACTGAAGCAGCAGTTTCAAGAGAAACAGGAGAAGCACATCGCTGATGAGCAAGTGATCTGATAACCACAGACACCGGCTCAGATAAACAAACCCCCGAGGTTAGAATTGGGATCGGCACATGGTGAATAGCCAGGCCTGAGTGGACTGCAGCCAGGGTTGTAAATCTTTGGAACTCTCTCCCTCAGATGGGTGTGCATGCTCCACCTTGAGTATATTTAAGGTTTAGATTGGTAGATTTTTGATCTTTAATGGAATAAAGAGAAATGGGGAGAGCCTGGGTACATGGAGGTAAAGTAGAGCATCAGACCCGATCTAATGATTGAGCACGTTTGAGGTGCCAATGGATTTCTGTGCCTATTTCTTAGCTTCTCTCGAATGTATCTGCCCCATCTTACAGTTAACAAAGCAAAATAATACACAGCATGACTTCAACGTCATCCAGGTTCGGACAGATGAGCAGAATGTAACATATGCACCACACAATCAGCACACAATTATCATCTCCAACAAGATAGATTCTAACCATTGCTCCCCTGACATTCAATGGTGTTGCTATCACTGAATCCTCATTATCAATACTCTGGGGAGTTTATCATTGACCAGAAACTCAAGTGGAGTTGCTATATGAATACAACAGTACAACAGCAGGTCAGAGGCTGGGAATACTGCGACAAGTAACTCACCTCCTTACTTTCCAAAGCCTGACCATCATCTACAAGGAACAAGTCAGGAGTGTTATGGATCCATTTGCTTGAGTGAGCTCCAACAAAACTCGAGAAGCTCGACACCATCCAGGATGAAACAGCACATTTAACAACACACCCACAAACATCCACTCCCTCCCCCACCGACACTCAGTAACAGCAGTGTGTACCATCCCCTCCCTCCCCCACCCACACTCAGTAACAGCAGTGTGTACCGTCCCCTCCCTCCCCCACCGACGCTCAGTAACAGCAGTGTGTACTGTCCCCTCCCTCCCCACCCACACTCAGTAACAGCAGTGTGTACCGTCCCCTCCCTCCCCCACCCACACTCAGTAACAGCAGTGTGTACCGTCCCCTCCCTCCCCCACCCACACTCAGTAACAGCAGTGTGTACCGTCCCCTCCCTCCCCCACCCACACTCAGTAACAGCAGTGTGTACCGTCCCCTCCCTCCCCCACCCACACTCAGTAACAGCAGTGTGTACCGTCCCCTCCCTCCCCCACCCACACTCAGTAACAGCAGTGTGTACCGTCCCCTCCCTCCCCCACCGACACTCAGTAACAGCAGTGTGTACCGTCCCCTCCCTCCCCCACCCACACTCAGTAACAGCAGTGTGTACCATCCCCTCCCTCCCCCACCGACACTCAGTAACAGCAGTGTGTACCATCCCCTCCCTCCCCCCACCCACACTCAGTAACAGCAGTGTGTACCATCCCCTCCCTCCCCCCACCCACACTCAGTAACAGCAGTGTGTACCATCCCCTCCCTCCCCCACCGACGCTCAGTAACAGCAGTGTGTACTATCCCCTCCCTCCCCACCCACACTCAGTAACAGCAGTGTGTACCATCCCCTCCCTCCCCCACCCACACTCAGTAACAGCAGTGTGTACCATCCCCTCCCTCCCCCACCCACACTCAGTAACAGCAGTGTGTACCATCCCCTCCCTCCCCCACCCACACTCAGTAACAGCAGTGTGTACCATCCCCTCCCTCCTCCACCCACACTCAGTAACAGCAGTGTGTACCATCTACAACGTGCACTGCAGAAATTCACCAAAGGTCCTTAGACAGCACCTTCCAAACCCATGATTATTTCGTTTTAATGGAGCACAAAGGCAGCAGATACATGGGAACACATGCCCCCCACTGCAACCTCCTCTCCAAGCCACTCACCACCCTGACTTGGAAATATATCGCCGTTCCTTCAGTGTCACTGGGTCAAAATCCTGAAACTTTTCCCCACCACCCCCACAAAGGTATTGTGGGTCAACCCACAGCACATGGACTGCAGCGGTTCAAGCAGGTACCCCCCACCTTCTCAAGGGACAACTCGGGATGGGCAACAAGTGCTGGCCCAGTCAGCGATGCCCACAAACCAGAAATTAATTTTTTTAAACTCCAAAGTGATTCTTAACATCCAAAGGTTCATTCCTGCTTCTATTCTTTGTTCTGTCTTTTATCTTGTAACCTTTGAAGTGTCTTTCACAGAGACGTCTTATTTTTCTACAGCCCACGTTTGGCAGCTTTTAGCCTCATTATTACTCCTCAGGAATGTGATCTTTCCAATCAGAGTGCTTCGATTCGGCATTGTAAATCACAGAACCATTTGGCCATTAGCTGGTCCCTGTGTCTCGGATCCAGACAGAGCCAAAGATACTATTGTGGTATTCAATAAAATGTAAGAGAATATGTGATCTGATCTTTAGAATGGCTTTGCATACATCCTTCCCTTGACAACATGAATCAATTGGGATCCTTTTCCGAATGTTTGCTATTCGTCACTATTTCTTTTATTGTGTGAATTTATTCACTTGTCTTTGAGCTGGCGAATACGAAATATGCCACATTCTTTGCTGTAGTTAGTCATTTCATGATTTACAAACTCATATCTAGGTAGAAGTGCTAATTAGTTATTTTTGAGAGCTAATCTCTCATCCTGCAACCATTTAAATGAATGATTTAAATCTCATCTGTTTACCTCCTCACATTCTCAGCAGTTTGCAGATTCCCAGTCTGCGGGCCACTGTTGTCTCCAAGTGTGCCTTGCACTTCCTTCCCAGTAAAACAATCAAAGTTGTCCATTCATCTGTAACAACCAAACCACCCGGGTTGACCATCAAGAAGGCCTTAGAAGACTTCAGGGCAGCACAGTGGCTCAGTGGTTAAGCACTGCTGCCTCACAGTGCCAGGAATCTGGGTTCAATTCCATCCTCAGGCAACTGTCTGTGTGAAGTTTACACATTCTCCCTGTGTCTGTGTGGGTATGCCCCAGTTTCCTCCCACAGTCCAAAGATATGCAGGTTGAGGGGGATTAGCCATGGGAAATGCAGGGGTAGGTGGTTGCAATGCTTTTTGGAGGATTCGATGGGCTGAATGACCTGCTTCCACACTGTAGGGATCATAAGATTTCAATGACTGCCTTTTTAAAAATCTAACTTAAAGGCATAGTCACAAAACATGACAATTTTTAAAATCTCACAATTGGAATCCTTGTGAAAAGCTAGCATCTTGTGTACACTTAAAAGGTGAGTTTGTAAATCATGAAATGACTAACTACAGCAAAGAATGTGGCATATTTTGTATTCGCTAACACATTAGCTCAAAGACAAGTGAATAAATTCACAAAATAAAAGAAATAGCGACGAATAGCAAACATTCGGAAAAGGATCCCAATTGGTGTTATAACGTATTTCTCTTGGATGAAGATAGGATTTCAGACTGCTTTCCCCCCAAGTCTGCAGGTGGTAAGGAGTCTTGGTAATGTACACTCTGTCTATTTTAAGTAATTTATTATTGATTAACCAATCTTGCCATGTGGTAACAATAGAACAAATCATTACTTAAAGTCATAGAGTCATAGAGATGTACAGCATGGAAACAGATCCTTAGGTCCAACCCATCCATGCTGACCAGATATCCCAACCCAATCTAGTCCCACCTGCCAGCACCCAGCCCATATCCCTCCAAACCCTTCCTATTCATATACCCATCCAGATGTCTTTTAAATACTGTAATTGTACCAACCTCCACCACTTCCTCTGGCAGCTCATTCCATACACATACCACTCTCTGTGTGAAAAAGTTGCCCCTTAGGTCCCTTTTAAATTTTTCCCCTCTCACCCTAAATTACGCCCTCAAGTTCTGAACCCCCCCCCCCCCCCCCATCCCAGGGAAAATAACTTGTCGAGGAATCCTATCCATGCCCCTCATGATTTTATAAACATCCATTAGGTCATCCCTCAGCCTCTGACGCTCCAGTGAATACAGCCCCAGCCTGTTCAGCCTCTCCCGAGAGCTCAAATCCTCCCACCCTGGCAACATCCTTGTAAATCTTTTCTGAACCCTTTCAAGTTTCACAACATCTTTCCGATGGGAAGGAGACCAGAATTGCATGCAATATTCCAAAAGTGGCCTAACCAGTGTCCTGTACAGCCGCAACATGACCTCCCAACTTCTGTACTCAATACTCTGACCAATAAAGGAAAGCATACCGAACGCTGACTTCAATAACCTATCTACCTGTGACTCCACTGCAAAAGGCTGTGCCTTGCAAGGTTATTGCACAGAATCAGTTTCCTTCAAGACAGAAGAACAATTTTTTAAGCAGCCCCCATAACCCTTCGGAGCTTGTTGAGTACTGTAACGTGATAGTAGTGCAGTTTATGAATTTCCATGGAACCATGAGGTTTGCAGGATTTACCAATGTTTCAAAAGAGATAACATTCTAATTTCATGAATTATTTATGGTCCCACGTGCTGCAATCTCTTGCTGTCTGACATGGCCGCGAGTGATATGACACTCCGTTCTCCCCAAGTGATGAATGCTCAACATTGTTACAAAAAATGAAGGCAGCCCTCGATGTTCCCTCACTCAATAGTTGCAGAATTGGGCACATTTATTCCGATGATCCTACAGTAGGAGAAGTTACTGTATATCATTAGCATGACAGCCCGCTCCCTAGCTTATAAGAGATATTTGTTTGTAACAGGCTGCAGTTGATGCATCATTTTTTTTCCTCCATAACACAAGCTTTTGTGGCTGTGAAATCTACACTTTGTCTTCATTAATGCAACTGCTGTCACAAAATCCTCCGCGTTTAATTAAAAGATGCAAATTTTATTGATATATTGCTTGGAAACTGATAGATAGCTGACAAACGTTACAAATATGACAACATTCATAAGGCTGCCATGGCCATCAGAAGGGTATTTAAGAAGAAAGTCATAGGTTCCTGATTAGTAAAGGGGATCAAGAGTTATGGGGAGTAGGCAACAGTTTGGGGTTGAGAAACGTATCAGCCATGATCGAATGGTAGAGCAGACTTGATGGACGGAATGGCCTAATTCTGCTGCTATAGGCTATGGGTGGAGAGTAGTGGCTAAGACATGAAGATTGGGATCAATTTTATGAGGTCCCAAACACGAGAAAAAGATACAGTACATTTCAACTGCTAGGTTGGACATCACGTGGCCCACAAATTGGCAGCCTGAAATGTAACTGAAACAGAGAGCTCTTTACTAAACTCAGGATCTGAGAAGGGGCTTCTAGGCATACTCCGAACAACAGAAATTTCTGATGTTCACGACCAAACAGGAGTAAGAAAGATTCGGTTGGCTTGTCTTATAGTGTCATTCAACCTGGATAATATGGATAAATTATTTCATAAATGTTATGATGAAAGGAGGGGCTTATGTAACACAAAAACAGAAATTGCTCGAAACGCTCAGCAGGTTTGGCAGCATCTGTGGTGAGAAATCAAAGTTAGCATTTCGAGTCCAGTGACCCTTCCGCAGAACTGATGATAGCTAGGAAAATGTTGGTTTACATGTAGCAGATAAGGTGGGAGAGGGGATAAGTAGTAAATGGTAAGTAGTGATAGAGCCCAAAGAGAGAGAAGAACGGTTGAACAGGTAAAGGAGTGCGTAACGATTTGGTTGGGAGGGTGAATAGCAGTTTATGGAGACTGTTAACAGAGACTAATGGAGAAAGTGAAGTCACATGGTGTGTAGGGTGTTCTATCGAGGTGGATAAAGAACTGATTGAGCAACAGGAGACAGACAGTAGTAGTTGAAGTGAGTTTCTCAAAATGGAGAAAGGTGACCAGTGGTGTCCCACAGGGGTCATTGTTGGGGCCACTGTTATTTGTGATATGCATAAGTGATCTGGAAGAGGGCACTATTGGTATGATCAGCAAGTTTGCAGATGACACGAAGATTGGTGAAGTTGCTGAAAGCATAAGGAACTGTCGGAGAATACAGGGGGATATAGATAGACTGGAGAGTTGAGCGGAAAAGTGGCAGATGGATTTCAATCCAGGCAAATGTGAGTTGGTGCATTTTGGGAAGTCTAATTCTAGAGTGAACTATACTGTAAACAGAGGATCCTTGTGAAAAGTTGATGAGCAGAGAGATCTGGGGTGCAGGTCCATTGTACCCTGAAGGTTGCTGCACAGGTGGATAGAGTGGTCAAGAAGGCGTATAGTATGCTTGCCTTCATCCGACAGGGTATTGAGTATAAGAACTGGGAGGTCACGTTAAAATTGTACAAGACATTGGTTCGGCCGCATTTAGAATACTGTGTACAGTTCTGGTCGCCACATTACCAAAAGGATGTGGACACTTTGGAGAGGGTGCAGAGAAGGTTTACAAGGATGTTGCCTGGTATGGAAGGTGCTAGCTATGAAGAGAGGTTGAGTAGGTTAGGTTTATTTTCATTAGAAAAAAGGAGATTGAGGTCTACAAAATCATGAAGGATATAGACAGGGTGGATAGAGATAAGCTTTTTCCCAGGGTGAAGGATTCAATAACGCGATGTCATGCTTTTAAGATGAAAGGTGAAATGTTTAAGGGTAATACACGCGGCAAGTACTTTACACAGAGGGTGGTAGGTGCCTGGAATGCGTTGCCGGCAGAGGTGGTAGAGGCAGGCACGGTAGATTCATTTAAGATGCGTCTGGACAGATACATGAGTAGGTGGGGAGCAGAGGGATACAGATTCTTAGGAATTGGGCAGCAGGTTTAGACAGTGGATTTGGATCACCTCAGGCTTGGAAGGCTGAAGGGCCTGTTCCTGGGCTGTAAATTTTCTTTGTTCTCTTTGTTCTTTGTTAGTGGCTTACAACAGGTGGTCTGTAATGGCAGACACTGTGATAACAAGGCCTGGTGTGTGTGGTAGGGGCTAGGACATCGGGGAGTTCAGGCCCGAACATTATTGATCACGATATTGAGTCCAGAGGCCTGCAGGGTCCCCAAGTGGAAATGAGGTCTTGTTCTTCTAGCTTATGCTGAGCTTCACTGGAACCCTGCAGCAAGCCTGAGACCGAGATGGTGGCCGGGGAACAGAGTGGGGTGTTAATGTGGCAGGTAACTGGAAGCTCAGGGTCATTTTTGCAGGCAGGACATAAGTGTTCTGTGAAGCGATCACCCAGTCCACGTTTTGTTTCCCCCATTGTAGAGGAGATCACATAGTGAGCAGCGAATGCAGTATACTAGATTGTGGGCAGTGCAGGTCAAGTGCTGTTTCACCTGGAAGGTATATTTGGCCCTTGGATACAGAGGAGGGAGGAGGTAAATGGTCAGGTGTTACACTTTCAACAGTTGCATGGTAAGGTGCCCTGGAGCTGGGGCAGTGTTGGGAATGAAGGAAGAGTGGGCCAGAGTGTCCTGGATAGAACAGTCCCTGCGGAAGGCAGACAAGGGAGGGGACGAGAATGTGTGTCTGGTGGTTGCGTCTCACTGGAGGGGGTGAAAATGGCGGCTAATGATCTATTGGATGTGGATGCTCGGTGAGATTTTAGGTAAGGGCAAGGGGAACCCTATCGCTGTTGCAGGAGGGAAGTGAGGGGTTGAGGGTGAAAGAGTGGGAGATGGGTCCCAGTTGAGGGCCCTGTTGGCAACAGTTGAGGAAGAAGGTGGATATTTATGAGGCTGATTGAAGTTGGCCTTGTTGGAACAGATGGAGATGGAGAAACTGGGAGAATGGATTGGAGTCTTTACAGAAAGCAGAGTGTGAGGAAATATAGTCCAGCTGGCTGTGGGAGTTGTTGGGGTTATGGTGGTAAATTTTAGTGGCAAATCTATCCCCAGAAATGGAAACAGATGTCGAGGAAAGGAGTAATCAGAGATGGACCAGCTTGTAATACTTTAGTAATACTTCAGTAATACTTCTGTAATACTTCTGTAATACTTCAGGATATATGGGTCACTGGACTCGAAAGGTTAACTCTGCTCTCTCTCCACAGATGCTGACAGAACTGCTCAGTTTCAGTTTCAGTTTCTGTTCCAATGTACATTGTATTTTCTGATTGTACCCATGTACTTTAGCATGCTTGGTCTTCAAAACCATAATCCCAGTTCTCTGCAACAGCTTTATTGTGTTATCTTTCCCTCGGGTAAGATGTACTTGCAGCACTCTACCTATCTGCACGTTAGCATTTGCTATAGAAAATATCTCCTACAGCTCAGTGTCTAAAGCACACAACATTGGCACCCTCTCAGTCTGCTTTGTGTCGGTATCAGATCAAACAAGCGAGTATTCTCAGTCAGGCTGACCTTCCCCTGCAGGAAAGAAGCAAGTGTGTTAGTAAAGGTTTCATGAAATGTTAAGGAATGCATTTGTCTTCCTCACATAGCTGGCATGTTGTGTGCAAGATGTGAGGGGGAGAAAGTGGGATCTGCGTTCACGATGAGTGAGTGTGTGAGAAGGAGATGAACTGAAATGCATGCACTGATTGCATTAGAATGTGCAGAAGCAGATGGCATGGGTAGGGTGGGGTGTGTGTACACGTGTGTTATTATGCGCATGTGTGTTTGTGTGTGTGAGTGACATGTATGCACGTGTGCGCAAACAGCCACAAGGGAAGCACCGCACCCCGTGAAGGTGGAGGTGTGACAGATAAGAGCAAACACACAGATGGTGAAAGCTCTAGTGAGAGCATTGTGTAACCAGGTTTGAGCCAACCTACTCATTTGTTGGAGGAAAGATTCTTTGCCTGCTGGGACTGCCCAATGGAACGGTGCTGTCCACAGCCATGATGGCAGCTTTTGGTGCTTCCAGGACAACACTCAGCCATTGCTGCACAGCTTTCTCCAAAATCATGTCATCATCTCCAGCAACAACACAACTGTGCCTACAGCGGCCCAGAATAACTCCGGCTAGCTTCAGACAGTGGAAGTATGTATCGTATCGATAACTCCATAAGGATCACAATGCATGCGGCTAAAGAACAGTGTGGTCAGCACTGTTTGCACACAGCAATTATTGTAACAAGCAGACAGCAGGGAATTGGCATACTGCGTACAATATACGGAACAAAGACAGGGTAGGTGTGCATTATGTACCCTACCGCCTTTGCTAATCTAGTCATCTCTAGCGGAGCAGCATTTAGAAAATCTTACAGACTTGATTCATAAGTGCAGCTTAAATAGTCCAGAGCCGACAATCAGTTTTATTTAAATTTTAACTTAAAAGAATGGCCACTCCATTTGACAGCAATCAATTAAGCCAGAATACATAAGTAGAGGTTTAGAGGGATATGGGCCAAATGCTGGCAAATGGTACTAGATTAATTTAGGATAACTGGTCAGCATAGATGAGTTATACCGAAGGGTCTGATTCCATGCTGTACATCTCTATGACAATGACAAGCAGGGAGAATTTCAGAGATGTAAGCGCCGATACATATCAAAATCTTCAGTTTCACACTCGTACAGATTTAATGTGAAAGTAAATCTTTAGGATACCTGTGTGCCTTACATTGTTCCTCTCTGTAACAATGCTTCAAGAAATTATTTGTATTACTCCAGAAGGAGTAATTCTCTTAGTACAATAAGCTGGGAGGACAACCAGACGCACACCTCTAAACAAATGTTCACCTCTAAACAAATGTTCTGCTGCTGTATATAGCTACATCACTTTAATATTCACTGGAGAGCAATCTCTGAATGACCATCAGTGGTCAAACCTGCATGATTGGTCATTACATAACAAGTAAAGGCCAATACAACTCATTCCATAATAAATGTTCACACCATGAGTTATTGTAACCTAACTCCACTTTATTTTAAATTAATTTACTTTCAAAAGTACCTGGAGAATCTTCAAGACTGTCTGTCAAAAGCCTTGATCAGAAATTATGTTTCGAATTGGCCAACCTGCACATTAGCTCCAATTAATTAATTAAGGTGACAACATTTGATATAAAAGTTAATCTATCACCATATATACAAAATGGTTTATCTTGTGAGAAGAAAGATAGAATATCTGTGAGTTACTCTGGTCTGAAAAATGTCAGATGGAGTTGAATCTGGATAAATACGAGGCATTGCATTTTGGCACGACAAAAAACAAAGGAGGGCTTATACAGTTCATGGTAACCCCTTGGCTAGTGTTGTAGAACAGAGGGACCATAAGACCACAAGACATAGGAGCAGAAATTAAGCCATTCAGCCCATTGGGTCTGCTCCACCATTCAATCATGGCTGAGAACTTTCTCAACCCCATTCACCTGATTTCTTCCCTGGAAACTCAAGAACCTCGCTAATTCAAGAACATATCTATCTCCATCTTAAATATACTCAATGACCTGGCCTCCACAGCCTTCTGTGGCAATGAATTCCACAGATTCATCACTCTCTAGCTGAAGAAGTTTCTCCTTATCTCCGTTCTAAAAGGTTTTCCCTTCACTCTAAGACTGTGCCTTTGGGTCCTAGTCTCTCCTACCAACAGAAACATCTTCCCAATATCTACTCTGTCCAAGCCATTTAGTGTTCTGTATGTTTCAATTAGATTACCCCTCATCCTTCTAAACTCCATCGAATATAGACCCAGAGTCCTCAAACGTTCCTCATATGTTAAGCTTTTCATTCCTGGGACCATTCTCGTGAACCTCCTCTGAACCCACCCCAGGGCCAGTACATCCTTCCTGAGATATGGGGGCCAAAACTGTGCACAATACTCCAAATGTGGTCTGACATTACAGCCTTACAGAGCCTTAGAAGTACATCCCTGCTTTTATATTCAAGTCCTCTCAACATAAATACCATCATTGCATTTGCCTTCCTAACTAACTTCCTACTGATTCAAGGACATAATTCTTTGAAGTTTGCGTCACATACAGACAGGGTGGTTAAGGAGGCGTACGGTACACTTGCCTTCATTGCTCAGTCCTTTGACTATAGGAGTTGGGAGGTCATGTTGAGGTTGTTCAGGACATTGGTAAAGCCTCTTCTGGAATGCTATGTCCAGTTCTGGTCGCCCAGTGATAGGAAGGACGTTATCAAGCTGGAGAGGATTCAGAGAGACTTCCCAGGATGTTCATGGGAATGGAAGGTTTGAGTTATAAAGAAAGGCTGGATAGGCTGGGAGTTTTTTCACTGGAGTGAAGGAGGTTGAGAGAAGACCCTGTAAGAAGTTTAAAACATGATGAGGGTTACAAATGGAGTTAATGGTCTTTTGCCTGGGATCGGGGATTTCAAGACAAGTGGGCACTTCTAAAGGTGAGAGGAGAGAGATTTTAAGAAAGCATGGAGGCGAATCCTTTACACAGAGGGTGGTTCGTGTGTGGAATGAACTTCCAGAGGATGTGGGCACTGTTATAACACTCTAAAGGCATTTGGATAAGTACATGAATAGGAAAGGTTTGGAGGGATATGGGCCAGGAGCAGGCAGGTGGGGCTGGTTTAGTTTGGGATTATGTTCAGCATGGACTGGGTGGATTGAAGGGTCTGTTTCCATGCTGTATGACTCTATGAGTCTATAACAGGAAACTACCAGTCAGAAGGAAAGTCCTCTTTTGACAGTAGAAGTTAAGAATGAAAGGTGCTCTCCCATTTAACTAGATAGCAGAGATTTTCAGGATCGGGACTCACCGGGTATACGCTGGATTCTGCAATTCATATAATTTCTGAAAAGGTCAGCAGCATTGTATGGGATATAACTAGTTAAAACAAAACTGACAGTGTTTGACTTTAGTTTCCAATTTCATGTTGTATTTGGCAGAAACAAGGATTCATGCCTGAAGGTGGAGTTGATCTGACTTGACCCAATTTGGGAAATAAATTAGGTCACTTTCAGAGAAGGGCACATTGCAGGAATGCCTATTATATCCACAAAAACACGGATACAAACAGTATCCCCGTGAATTCAGGTTCATATGATCCAAAAATAGACAGTGACAAAAAGACATTTAGGTGCAAAAAGGCTGCTTGACTATGGAGGAGACACAGGTTTCTAACATGAGACTATTCAACTCCTAATTACAGAGCTCATTCTTCCAATCCAAGGGTAGCTGACAGCAGTAAACTTGAGGAATGTTGTCACTGATTGATCTAGCACTCCAGTTTATTTGGGGTTGGTTAGCTCTAATTGTCTAGTCTTGACTAGTTGCCTGGACAGCTGGTTTACCTAGGATGCCAACAGCACAGGTTCAATTCCTACACTGGCAGAGATGATGATGAAGAACTCTCTTTCTCAACTATGGTGACCCTCAGGTTTAACTCAATAAAAATTGTCTCTCTCTGATGAGGGAGCAGCTCTGTAGTCAGAGGAAATAGTGGAAAGGCTACAAAATTTCCGCACACAAAGTATATCAGAAGCAATAATAAATGTACATGCATCGCTGCAGCCAAAACTGACAAGCTGTAGAAAATAACCCCAACTTTGAACTGAAGTGGAAAACAATGGCAAACTAGCTGGAGGCCCATCACAAAACAATACAACCAGTGAAAGGGTCTTGGTCAAATATCATCACACCTTAGGAGGACGATCAAGTATTGAATGGTATGTTTGTTGTGAGTGTAACTGGTTCCTGAGGGCAGCTCAAAATCGAAGCTTTTTTTCAGTAGTATAATCTTGCTGAATATTGTCAGCTTCCCAAATCCCAGCTATATTCACCCTTAATAAAACACTCTGCCATTTCAATACTGCTCTACCAATCTAAAGCTCAATTTCAATTCATTAATTTACATGGCTTTCTAACTTTGCATTAAATTAATTAAGTTGGCCCACTTAAAACTGACACATGGAGCAGCACAAAAACATTAACGCTGCAGGCAGGGACGTTCTTATTGTTGCAATGCTGTTTCATGTCAACTGTCAAACATTTCATTTTCAATAATTCAGAAGCATTCACACCATGATCAACCATGCTGTCCCTCATGTAAAGGCACAGACAGTAATAGGATACCTGACTGAGCAGATGTGCTTGAGATTAATGTCTTATCTGTACCTCAGTATTTACCGACTCTAAATGTCAGCAGTATTTGCACTCTTTCCCCAAATGTCAAGGACATTCAGTGCTCTCAAGGTAAAATTATACAGCCATTATTCTCAAAGGAAAACTGCAGGTCACAACCTTTCTCAAGAGAATAAATCAGACAGATTGCTCTTCTTATTAGTTTGCATGCTAAAGAAAGTTGGCAGTAAACAAACTGAAAACAACAAATGCTGGTGATCACAGCAGGTCAGGCAGCATCCATGGGGAGAGAGCAAGTTAACATTCGTTCGAGATTAAGTTCAAACCAGGCAAGTTGACTCTGACTGGTTAGGGCATTGCCTTGGGTCACAATAAAGATTAATAGTTTTCATAGCTACCTCCCCAGTAAAAACAGTGGAATGTGTAGACATATTTCTTTCGTGAATTAAAGGCAGGGTCGTGTAGTGAATATACATTGCTCCTGACATGTGAAAATGAACCTTGCTGTCTGCTCAACTGATTGTCTTCAACTGGTTTCTGGTATAGTACTTAGCCCAATTGGGATTGGTTAATAATTGTTATAGGCAAAAGTGAGGACTGCAGATGCTGGAAATCAGAGTCTAGCTTAGAGTGGTGCTGGAAAAGTACAGCAGGTCAGGCAGCATCTGAGGAGCAGGAAAATCGACGTTTCGGTAAAAGCTCTTCATCAGGGATGACCTGAAACATTCCTGATGAAGGGCTTTTGTCTGAAACGTCAATTTTCCTGCTCCTTCGATGCTGCCTGACCTGCTGTACTTTTCCAGTGCCTCTCTAAGCTAGACTAATAATTGTTATATCTAACACCAGAATCACATTCAGTATTGGTACTATGTTCTGTTCTGTATTACAAGAATGGGTAGGTTGAGCATGTTAGCTCAGTTAGCTGAGCAGCTGGTATACAATGCAATGTGAGGCTAACAGCGTGGGTTCAATTCTCACAACATGATCAACTCAACTTCTCCCTCAGATGTAGTGACCCTCAGGTTAAACCACTGCCTGTTGGGTATCTCTCTCTAATGAAACAGCAGCCCTATGGTCTGGATGTAGGTTTGCTGGCTGAGCTGGAAGGTTCATAGAACATAGAACATAGAAGGATACAGCGCAGTACAGGCCCTTCGGCCCTCGATGTTGCGCCGACCGAATCCTACCTAACCTATACTAGCCCAATAACTTCCAAATGCCTATCCAATGCCCGCTTAAATGACCATAAGGAAGGAGAGTTCACCACTGATACGGGCAGGGCATTCCATGAACTCACAACCCGCTGTGTGAAGAATCTACCCCTAACATCTGTCCTATACCTACCACCCCTTAATTTAAAGCTATGTCCCCTAGTAACACCTGACTCCATTAGCGGTAAAAGGTTCTTAGTATCTACCCTATCTAAACCCCTAATCATCTTATACACTTCTATCAGATCTCCCCTAAACCTTCTCTTCTCCAATGAGAACAGCCCCAAGTGCCTCAGCCTTTCCTCATAAGATTTTCCTACCATTCCAGGCAACATCCTGGTAAACCTCCTCTGCACTCGTTCTAAAGCTTCCACATCCTTCCTATAGTATGGCGACCAAAACTGCACACAATACTCCAGATGAGGCCTCACCAGAGTCTTATACAACTGCAACATGACCTCAGGACTCCGGAACTCAATTCCTCTGCCAATAAAGCCCAGTACACCATATGCCTTCCTCACAGCACTATTTACCTGGGTGGCAACTTTCAGAGATCTGTGTACATGGACACCAAGATCCCTCTGCTCATCCACACTACCAAGTAGCCTACCATTAGCCCAGTAATCCATCATCTTGTTATTCCTACCAAAGTGAACGACTTCGCACTTAGCTACATTGAATTCCATTTGCCACATTTCCGTCCAGCTCTGAAACTTATCTATATCCCGCTGTAACCTACCACTTCCTTCCTCACTATCCACAACTCCACCGACTTTTGTGTCATCCGCAAACTTGCTTACCCAGCTTTCAAGTCCTTCCTCTAGATCATTTATAAAGATAACAAAAAGCAATGGTCCCAAAACAGATCCTTGTGGTACACCGCTAGTAACTGCGCTCCAAGATGAACATAATCCATCAACTACTACCCTCTGTCTCCTTCCAGCCAGCCAATTCCTAATCCAAAATTCCTAATTCATTTTCAGACGTTTTGTCATCATACTAGATAACATCTTCAGTGAGCCTCTAGATGAAGCGGGCTTGTTATACAGCTTCGTCCAGAGGCCCACTGAAGATGTTACATAATATGGTGACGAAACATCTGAAAACGAACCTTCCAGCTCAGCGAGCAAACCTACATCCAGAACCTCAACCAGAGCTACAAATCTTCTCAAAACTCACCAGCCCTTACCATGAACTGAACAGTGAGGCTGTTGTATCCACCAGTCCTGGAAGATCTCAAATGTAATGGTGGTCTCTGTGTTTTCCCTGTTCAGGGCACCAGTTGCTACGGAGGAGGAACAGGCAGAATGTCCTCCTCAAATGCCCAATACCTTGACCCTCCATCAAGGAAGTCTCTGGATCTACTTGCTCCTGTCTGCCAAGTTCAGGAGCATGGTACTGAAGTGCAACAGAAATTGAGCAGCAACCCTTTCAGATAATGAAGGGCAGCTATAGCTGTGTACATTTTCTATGAAAATGAAACATCGAATCCTCCAGACATTAGAGATCACAGATGGTCCAGGAGTTCCTGGATCAGGTTCACCATCTGTAGTACCATTGGACTGCAGATTCACCATGGACTCCTGGACACATCCCATAAACGGATGTTTCCAGGACCCTTCGGAAAATATTTACATTGGGATTGGACACAAATTAATGTTTTGATGTAATGTTTCTGCAATGACAATGCTACCTTTGATCTCATTGTGTACAGAACGTGTTCTACCAGATGATGGGAAATCAGCCTTACTTGTGGGTGTTCCTGGTGAGTAATTACAGGGTAGGGTGTAAAGTTTCATTGCTGTGATTACAAATTGCATCAAAGTCTGGTAAAAGTTGCTTGCTCTGTCATAACTCTGCACCACCAGAAGTGGGTATGTAATGCAGAATGCAGATGTGTCAGCCAACTGCTCATAGTTTGCCAGAGGTACACACCTGGCTTTTTATTTATTTCACTTGAATAGAATTTGGGATATGTCTGTGTACAATATCTTACTTCCATCAATTCTTCCTTTAATGCTTTGACTATTTGATTGTTTCGACGTATATGGGACTGATACTAAACCATGTGCTTCTCCAGCAACAGAAGAAGAAATTTATTTTCATTGGACATGGTGACTGATTCTGGGTCATGTAACAAATGGACAAACAATATTGCAAGCAAAGGCATTAATTTAGGAACATGTGACAAAGACATTAGATCACAGATTGGCCATGAGCTTATTAAGTTGTGGAACAGATTAAATGGCCTGCTCCTGTTCCTATATTCCTACGATAAATGACCAAACAGATTATCATATCATTCATCATGACCCCCACCCCTTACTATGAACTGAACAGTGAGGATGTTGTTCGATGCATTAACTATTGCTGTTCCTCTGAGCTCGCTGCCATTTTCTGACATGAGTAGCTGAACAATGACAACTTAAACAATTAAAAATCACACAATACCAGGTTATAGTCCAACAGGTTTAATTGGAAGCACACTCGCTTTCGGAGCGACACTCCTTCATCGGGTGATTGTCAATCACCTGATGAAATAGCGTCGTTCCAAAAGCTAGTGTGCTTCCAATTAAACCTGTTGGACTATAACCTGGTATTGTGTGACTTTTAACTGTGTACACCCCAGTCCAACACCAGCACCTCCAAATCATAACTTAAACCATGTTCACATTGTAAATTCCACCTTTACACCAAAACCCCTGCATCCATTTGGAGTGACATGGCAGAGGGAATGCGATCTCAGAACAGAATCTGTTGTGGTTTTATAACCTGAACTCTTGGCCACGAAATGGGAATAATTTCCCACAGGTTTACCATTGTATTTACTGACAGACAGAAAGGGGAAATCTTACACTTTTAATCCCTCACTTCATGTCACAATGACAGGACTGACTCCAGAACGCTTACGTCAGGTAAACAAATCATTCCATTCTTCAGGAAAAAATAGTTTTTCCAATATCTGAGTTCCATCACACTGTTTGCAGAAATTCATTTTAAATTCATTTCCTTATTTTTTTTTCTCATTTATTGGTTAAATATTTTAATAGCCATAAGAAAAAGATTAATGTGAGGCAGTTGAATGCATTTAGTACTGATCGGTCTCAAAGTTGGTCTCCCAAGTCTCTGAATCACAATCTGTTTTACATGATGAAAGTGGAAAGGGGAAATCTCCCTAACAAACCCACAGATTCTCCCTCTCTCTCCCTCCCTTTCTCTCTCCATTACTGTGTAGATCTGGAGAATGACAATCTGCCAACAACTAGATTTTGAAATGGGTTACGCTGATGGGGATGCATTGTCACTATTTTGACTGGCTCTGAAACAGGCTGGAGATGCTCATTTTTACAGATCACCCACTTATCTCTTCTGTTGCAATTAACGAGGATGAGAATTGGGCAGGACAGAGAATGTAGATAAAGTGTGGAGCTGGAATAAGCACAGCAGGTCAGGCAGCATCAGAGGAGCAGGAGAGTGGACGTTCAGGTCAGAACCTTTCATCCTGACTCCTGGTGAAACGTTCCAAACTGGAACATCAACTCTCCTGCTCCTCTGATGCTGCCTGACCTGCTGTGCTTTTTCCAGCTCCACACTTTATCTTTATTCTCTGTCCTGCCCAATTCTTATCCTCATTAATTGCAACAGAAGAGATTAGTGGGTGATCTGTAAAATGAACATCTTTTTCCAGCTCCACACATTATTGACTGTGATTTTCCAGCATTTGCAGTCCTCACTATCTCCAAAGACAGAGAATGCAGCCAGCTCCCTGTAGCCTGATACCTGGCTGGCAAAGGATAACAGGGTCCTAGATTGTGAGGAAAATCATCGAGTTAAAGTTGTCATAGTCCCAGAGGACCACAGGGCTACTCTCTTATTAGAAAGAGTGGCAATTTAACCTGTGGGTCAGCGTGCCTCTGACGAGGGGAGAGGGTGAGAAGGAGACTCCTTCATGGTAATCTCAGCTGGTGTGGGAATTGAAGCCACACTGAAGCCATCATTCTGCATCATAAACCAGCCACCCCAGCTAACCACAACCCTGAAATAAAAATAATCCAGATTGAAATTTGTGTACACAATATACGATCCTCCCTACAAACTCAACTCAACTGCAGGAGCCAGGGGTTCAGGTTAGAAAATTGCAACAGACTCTGCTCTGAGATCGCATTCCCTCTGCAATGTCATTCCAAATGGGGTTTAGGTGTAAAGATGGATTGAATAGGGAATGTGACAGTGTTTAAGTTGTCACTGTTCAGCTACTCACGTCAGAAAGTGGCAGTGAGCTCAGAGGAACACCAATAGTTAATGCATCGAATAACATCCTCATTGTTCAGTTCATAGTAAGGAGGGGAACGTGATAAATCCTAATATGATTGAATTTGTACTGAACTGTCATATTTCAAAATTCACTTAGACTGAAGTATTGATGCCTGCAAATCCCAACCTTCTATTATTAATGCAGAGATATTATTTGTTTTCTATTTGGTTGGATGTCAGTTGCAGTACAGTACATCTACTAAACTTCCATGCAGGAGCAGCACAGTGGCTCTCAGTGGTGAGCACTGCTCCCTCACAGCACCAGGGACCTGGGTTTGATCCTAGCCTTGGCTGACTGCCCATGTGGAGTTTGCATGTTCTCCCCATTTCTGTCAATTTCCTCCCACACAAAGATGTGTAGGTTAGGTGGATTGGCCATGCTTATTAACAAAATTGGTCTGTAGTGTCTCAGGAGTTGTGGCTTAGCTACAGGGCAAAACCCTACAGGGGTGACATTTGGATTGCTTTTTGGAGGCTTGGTGCAGAGTCAATGGGCTGAATGGCCTCTCTCTGCAGTAAGAGATCATATGAAAGGGTGAGGTGAATTTCCTCACTTAGTTTTGAAATGGGAGGCAGTTCCATTCCTGCACTTGGAGCCCAGAGGGTGAGAGCAGCAAGTAAACTGATTCCATCTTCCAAAGCTGGCCAGTGACAAGCTCAAGTCCGGGATCACCGTCCACTTCGACAAACAGATGGTTTGGGGAAACTCAATGAGGGGCAATATAAAGGTGGGTCAGAAACCTACAATATGGCTACGGGCCAAGTGTGGCCCAATACTCCAAGTGTGGTCTGACTAAGCCACTGTATAATTGAGGTCAGATCCTGCGATGGCCATAGTAATCCAGAGGTGATGCTAATGCTCTTGGAACACAGGGTCAAATCCCACTCCCAACTTCCAGTGGGATTTCAATTCAATGAATCAATTTGGAATTGGAAGGTTGTCTAGGGGACAATGATCGTAACTATCATTAATTGTTGTTAACACTCATGTCCTTCAGGGAAGGAAACCTGCTGTCCTTACCCAGTCTGGGCCTACACAGAACTCCAGGCCCTCAGCAAAGTAGATGACTGTTGTGCTGCTCATCTTCCAGTCTCTACCTCCCATCCCCTCTCTTTCGCGCCCCCTCATTCTCTCTTTCTCTCTCACCATCACCCTCTCAAATCCTCCTGACCTTTCCCTCTCTTTTCTTCTCTCCCTCACCCTCACTTTCTTCCCTTCCTCCCCCATCTTTGCCACCCTCACTCCCCCTCTCAGTTCCTCCCTCCATTCACTCCCCTGCTCTTTCCCACACTCCCTTTCTTACCTTCTCTTTCCTCCTTCCCTGTCTCTCCCTCTCTCCCTGCCCCCTCAGTTTCCCACCCTCCCTCCCTCACCGTCTCAGTCCTTCTGCCCCTCTCCTTCTCCTGCCAGGCCCTGGATTCCTGCCTGTGGCCAATGCATTGATCTCCAAGTCCAGTTGCAGCCATCAATACAAGGACAAGCCCTCAGCTGATGCACTGCAGACTGGCCCTGGCCCTGGCCCCATCAGCCTGTCACTGTGAAACAACTCAGGCACTAACAGCCTGAACCTGCAGCAGCTCAGCTGAAGGCATGGAGTAGACAGTACATCAAATAATAATATTATTATAAAGTATTTTCAGTTCACAGGGTTATACACCAATATTGTGTATTATGTGTTGACCTATTTCAGGTAAATGTCAAGAACTATACCCTGGGTGTGATGCTGTATTGGGCTTTTCTGTTTGCTGCAGTCTGGGGCCATGCTAGCATTCAAACTGTAAAATAGGGAGAATAGTTTGCAATGCATTGTACTGGAGCCTTCAACTATGTGTGCACGCGTGCTTGTCTTTGTGAGTGAAAGTGCATGTGTACGTGTGTGTGTCTCTCTGTGTGTGGGGGACAGAGTATGTGTGTGAGTGTATGTGTATATGTGTGTCTGAGGGTGTATGTGAGTATGTGTGTATGTGAGAGACAGAGAGTGTGGCTGAGTGTGTGTGTGGCTGCGTTTATATGTGTATGTGAAACAGAGTGTGTGTGTGTGGATGTTTGTATATGTGTGTGTGCGAATGTGTGTGAGAGTGTGCGTGTGTGGCTGTGTGTATGTGTGCATGAATGTGTGTGGCTGTGTGTATGTGTGCGTGTGAGAGTGTGTGTGTGTGAGAGAGAGTGTACGTGTGTGTGTATGTGAGAGACAGAGAGTGTGTATGTGTGTGTGTGGGTGTGAGAGAGTGTACATGTGTGTTTGGGTGTGTGAGTGTGTGTGTGTGCATGAGTATGTGTATGAGTGAGTGCATGTGTGTGTGAGTGAGTGGGTGCGTGTGTGTGTGGGTGTGAGAGAGTGTACGTGTGTGTATGTGTGTGTGTGCATGGGTGTGACAGAGTGTACGTGTGTGTGTGCATGAGCATGTGTGCGTATGTGTGTGTATATGTATTTGTGTATGAGTGTGTGTGGGTGTATGTGTGTGTGAGTGTGTGTATGTGTGTGTGTGGCTGTGAGAGAGTGTATGTATGTGTGCAAGTGTGTGTGTGTGGGTGTGAGAGAGTGTACGTGTGTGTATGTGTGTGTATGCGTGTGTGAGAGTGTGTGTGTGTGTGAGAGTTAGTGAGTGTGTGTGTGTATATGTGTGTGTGTGTGTGAGTGAGTGAGCGTGTGTGTGTGGGTGTGAGAGAGTGTACATGTCTGTGTGTGTATGAGTGTGTGTGTATATGTGTATGTGTATGAGTGTGTGTGTATGTGTGTGTGAGAGAGTGTACATGCCTGTGTGTGTGTGGGTTTGAGAAAGTGTACATATGTGTTTATGTATGTGTGTGTGTATGTGTGTATGTATGTGTGTGCATGCGTGGGTGTGAGAAAGTGTATGTGTGTGTGTATGAGTGAGTGTGTGTGTGAGAGTGAGTGTGTGTGGGTGTGAGAGAATGTATGTGTGTGTATGTGTGTGTATGGGTTTGTGTGGGTGTGAGAGAGTGTGCATGTGTATGAGTGTGTGTGAGAGTGAGTGAGTGTGAGTGTGTGTGAGAGTTAGTGTGTGCGTGTATGTGCGTATGCATGTGTGTGCGTGCGCGGGTGTGAGAAAGTGTATGTGTGTGTATGAGTGAGTGTGTGTGAGTGAGTGAGTGTGTGTGTGGGTATGAGAGAATGTATGTGTGTGTATGTGTTTGTGTGGGTGTGAGAGAGTGTGCATGTGTATGAGTGTGTGTGAGAGTGAGTGAGTGTGAGTGTGTGTGTGAGAGTTAATGAGTGTGTGTGTATGTGTGTCTGTATGAGTGTGTGTGTATGTGTGTGTGTGTATATGATTGAGTGTGTGTGTGTATGAGTGTGTGTATATGTGTATGTGTGGGTGTGAGAGTGTACACGTGTGTATGTGTATGTGGTGTGTATGTGTATGTGTGTGAGTGAGTGAGTGTGTGTATGTGTATGTGTATGAGTGTGAGTGTGAGTGTGTGTGAGTGAGTGAGTGTATGTGTTTGTGTATGAGTGTATGTGGGTGTGAGAGAGTGTACGTGTGTATGTGTATGTGTGTGCGAGTGAGTGTGTGTGTGTATGTGTGTGTGTGTGAGTGTGAGTGTGTGTGTGAGTGAGTGTGTGGAAGCTGATGAAGCTCTCTCTCCACACAACTTGGGACTTCACAATATCCATATCACACTGGCGCCTCACAGATCATTATCCTCACTGAATTGACTGAATTGTCTCTAGGTAGCTTCCGAAGCTTCTCTCTCAGTAACAATGGTAATAGCAGCAATCTCACTGAGCTGCTTCTTTAATGTTAGATCTCTTCCTAAGGATGGCACCAACCTTGTCAGTTTATATAACTCTGGGAGCCTGTCAACTTCATGCCTCAGTGTCTTCCTGCTATGTTGTCATCTCCTGCACATTGACAACTTTGACACCGGTGTTTCTGGTTGTGTTTCCCTGTGAATTTTTTTTTATGGCTGTGTTTCCATATGCTTCCCTGCATTTCCCTGCATTTCTGCCTGTATTTCCCTGTATTTTTCTGTCTTTCCATGTTTCCCTGTGTTGGATGTAGGTTTGCTCACTGAGCTGAAAGGTTCATTTCCAGATGTTTCGTTACTCTACTAGATAACATCTTCAGTGGACCTCACGTGAAGCAATGCGGAAAATTCCTGCTTTCTATTTATACGTTTAGGTTTCTTTGCGTTGGTGATGTCATTTCCTGTAGTGATGTTATTTCCTGTGATGAAGCCACTTCCGGTTCCTTTTCTCAGGGGGTGGTAACACATCGACTTAGACCCCATCTACCACCCCCTGAGAAAAGGAACTGGAAGTGACTCCACCATAGGAAATGACATCACATCACCAACCCAAAGAAACCCAAACGTATAAATAGAAAGCAGGAATTTTCTGCATTGCTTCGCATGAGGTCCACTGAAGATGTTATCTAGTAGGGTAATGAAACATCTGGAAATGAACCTTTCAGCTCAGCAAGCAAACCTACATCCAAAACCTCAACCTGAGCTATAAATCTTCTTAAAACTCGCTATTTCCCTGTGTTTCCCTGTCTTTCCCTGGTGGTTCTAGTTAGGTTTTCCTGTGTTTCCATGTATTTCTGGCTGTCTTTCCTGTGGTTCTGGCTGTTTCCCTGTGTTTCTGCCTGTATTTTCCTGTTTTTCCCTATATTTCTCTGGGTCTCTGGCAGTGTTTCCTCCTCTTTCATCCTGGAGTTCAGTTAGAACATAGAACATAGAAAAATACAGCACAGTACAGGCCCTTCGGCCCTTGATGTTGCCCACCTAACCTACACTAGCCCACTTTCCTCCATATGCCTATCCAATGCCTGTTTAAATGCCCATAAAGAGGGAGAGTCCACCACTGTTACTGGCAGGGCATTCCATGAATCCACGACTCGTTGATCAGTTTTGGGGCCACTGCTGTTTGTCAGTTTTATAAATGATCTGGATGAGGGCGTAGAAGGATGGGTTAGTAAATTTGCAGATGACACTAAGGCCAGTAGAGTTGTTGATAGTGCCAAAGGATGTTGTAGGTTACAGAGGGACTTAAGTAAGCTGCACATCTGGGCTAAGGGGTGGCAAATGGCATTTAATGCAGAAAAGTGTGAGGTGATTTGCTTTAGAAGGAGCAACAGGAATGCAGAGTACTTAGTGAATGGTAAGATGCTTGGTAGTGTCGATGAGCAGAGAGATCAGGTGTCCATGTACAATCTCAAAGCTGCCATCCAGGCTGATAGGGTTAAGAAGGTATACAGTGTGTTAGCTTTTATTGGAAGAGGGATTGAGTTTTGGAGCCATGAGGTCATGCTGCAGCTGTACAAAACTCTGGTGCGGCCGCACTTGGAGTATTGTGTACAGTTCTGGTCACTGCATTATAGGAAGGGTGTGGGAACTTTGGAAAGGGTTCAGAGGAGATTTACCAGGATGTTGCCTGGTGTGGAGGGAAGGTCTTACCAGGAAAGGCTGAGGGACTTGAGGCTGTTTTCATTAGAGAGAAGAAGGTTGAGAGGTGACTTAATTGAGACATATAAGGTAATCAGAGGGTTAGATAGGGTGGACAGGAAGAGCCTTTTTCCTTGACTGGTGATGGCTAGCACAAGGGGGCATGGCTTTAAATTGTGGGGTGATAGATATAGGACAGATGTCAGGGTAGTTTCTTTACCCAGAGAGTAGTAGGGACATGGAACGCACTGCCGACAACAGTAGTAGACTCGCCAACTTTACAGGCATTTAAATGGTCATTGGATAGGCACATGAATGAAAATGGAATACTGTAGGTTAGATGGGCTTCAGATTGGTTTCACAGGGTGGCACAACATCGAGGGCCAACAGGCTGTCCTGTGGTGTCATGTTCTATGTTCCATGTTCTAATTTTCTTACTATTCAAATATTCAGGCACATTAGTCACTATTTCCAACCAATCAGCACTGAGATTGTGTACTCAAAAGTAACAATGCTAATTACTCAACACAAACAAGGGTTACCATGAACAGTGTATCTCAAGCAATCAGACAGTACCTGATGGACAATTACCGTTAGGCAATTACTACGTAGACTGTCACTGGGGCCACAATGTTACCTCATTTTACATTCTAAAGCACCTTTTGTTCGCTTTGTTTAGGTGGTTAAAATAAAACTGGAAGATTAAGACATTTTTTGCAGTAAAGACTGAGGTAACTGAGAACAAACAGCAGATCCTCAGCTAACAGTGGAGTCAGGACAAGAGATACTGCTCTAGGCCTCAGGCAGTCGAAGCAGGATGTCCAGTAAAAATAAGCAACAGCAAGCAGCAAACAAATGAACCTGACTTCTCACTAAAGGGATGTGCTGACATTGTGAGATGTGATTTTATCAGTCACTCCAAAATTATTACAATCAAAGGAACTGTCCAGCTGCTCCTATACATACTGTTTGTTTTAAAGGCTAATTCTTACCTTAGAGAGTCCTCCAACTTCCAAATAGAAACAGAAAATGAATACATTCCAGGCCACCCACAAAGCCGTCCAGATAGAATACTAGGTGCAGAAAGAAAACAGAACAGTTACATTAGTTTAAAACACACACAAGAAAATAAAAATCAAAATGAATATATTTAGCTTCTCCCCCTCACCTACTCAACAATCACGTTGGCATCAACAAGTCAAGAATACAAACGTAAACCAAGGTTTAGACTTTGCCAAGAACACCAGAGTCCTAATTTATTTTAATGAAACTAAAAATTATAGATGCTGGAAATCTGAAACAAAAACAGAAACTGCTGGAGAAACTCAGGAGATCTGGCAGCACCTGTGGAGAGAGAAACAGAGTCCAGTGACCTTTCATCAGAACTGACTCCAGACTTGAAACATTAACTCTGTTTCTCTCCCAACAAATGTAACCACACATGCTGAGTTATTCCAGCAATTTCTCTCCTGATTTATTTATACTGTGAAACTGTGAAATGTTAATGTCGTCATTCATACTCAGATACAGTGTAAGATGGATGCTTAGATGCAAGAATTTTGGTGACATATTTCTACTTACAACTGTCACTTATCATCAGAACTGACAAGTGGAGCACATTTAAATACGTCCATCATGTTTATATTGAGTATTATCTTTTAGGACAGATAGGCTGCTCTGGCCAAAGTGTCCGATGTGAACTATCCTGTGCTACAAGAGTCAGGCAAGAAGATATAACAATTGTTTGATATCCTGAGGTAACTTGTTCAAATGGTTATTTTTCACACGTGATACTCGACACATTAACTTAATACGATATATGATTGAAGTTTAACTCCTAAATCCATGGACTAGGATTACGTTCCAGTAAAGAATCATAAATAGGATCCCAATCAAGAGTGCATTGTTGGAAAAGCACAGCAGGTCAGGCAGCATCCAAGGAGCAGGAGAATCGACATTTTGGGCAGATGTTCTTCATTGGGAATATTGCTCCTGTGTCTTGGATGCAGCCTGACCTGCTGTGCCTCTCCAGTACCACACTTTTCGACTCAAACCCACCCATTTCTGGTTTCAGTGTGCAACGGTCACCGACCAATCAATTCATGGGAGGCAGCTTGATTGTTTAAACATTAAAATGAAGATTCCATTTTAACTGCAGTTGGGTTTCCCTGGTTTCAGGAAACTGGCCAGTTCGATAGGAGCTGAACTGGTTGAAGTAATGAAGAATGTGCTGTTACAGAGCTGCTAATGTGTGTCATAAATGTCCCAACAAGCTATTCAGTGAAACCTTCACCCAGCCATAGTCTCATCTATTGTTAGCTCTCCCTGCCTATCCCACTGTTATGGACCTGGCCAGAACTCCCTCAAATTATTATTAGAAGGTAGCTTAGACTCTATTTTTTTCTTATTTTACAGGCAGATGTGAAGTGAATATTCCAGGTGTGATGCAGCTGGTCAAACCACTTAGCTTTAAGCAAAATAGAATTTATTCAAACACTACAGTTGAAAGACAAATAAAACAAAACTGCATTTAGAATAACTTAACTATTGGGAAACTTAACTGACCCCATAAGGCAACTTAATGAAGGAACTGTTCCAAGCCAGTAACACCCCATAAATACACCCCTTGGCTAAAAGGTAAATTGAAACTCAGATTGTTATAGGCAGGAGGAGCAACATCCAGAGAGATTTCAGAGAGAAAGTCAGTCAGGAATCATCTGCTGAAGCTTGCAATCTTCCTGGACTCCAACATTCTGTGTCTGCTACAGCTTAAGCAAACTAGAAAAACCTGAACTGTTAGAACTGGCTATTCCCCAGCCATTGTTAAACTAGGCCGTTCCTAGATCCCTCAGCACCTCTACCTTTATGGCCTCTCTTTAAATAAAAAACTCAAGGACAAAATACCTCCGTTTAAGGTGACAGCAAGTTACACTACAATCACTTACCTCCCCCACCAATCACACTCAACACGTGGCATTCTTTAGCCAGCAGCAGACTTCCTGATCACCACCAAAATTGCATCCCAACCACAACCAGATCCCTCCAACCATCACCAGCCCCCATGGGCCAGCACTGGACACATCAACTTCCAGTCCCTCCAGTTGACCACTAAACCTGTCCCACCCCAAAGACCATCAAGGCAACCCCTGCACCCAACATCTCGGAATCAACATCTAAGTTCCCTCTATCCCACAACTGGAATACCTGAATCCCTGGGACCCTTTCCTAGATTCCAGCCTCCTTCCCATCCATCCAGGGATGGAATTGATCCCCAAGCCGATTAGGCACTACCCCTGCCTACCATGGAGATGCTAGGAGCCGTATAAGACATACCTAAAAATGGGGTGACCACTAGGTGAAGTATAATGTCCCTGGGCTACTTGGATACCAGGCAACAGGAGCAACATGTGATAGACACAGCAGCGTGTTATGGACCAGACCAAACTCCCTCAAAATATTCAGAAATTAGCCTTGACCCTAACATATTATTATCTTAAAGATATATGTAAGATGTGGCATTCCAGATGCAATTTGTTTGGTCAAACTACAGGATTTAAAGCAAAACACACTTTATTCATCCATGACAGTGAAAATACAACAGAAGAAAGAAAGAATTGGATTAATTTAACTCTACTTGGAAACTTAATAGAAGCAATAACATCCCAAAAACACACCCTTGGCAGAGGGGAACTTAGAAAACAAATTGTCTCACATGCTTCTGCACTATCAGGCAGAGAACCCCCAACATCCAGCTATAACCAAGAGAGGGGAAAGAAATAGCTTCCACTTCTTCCCAGATCCAGACAGCAAGCTGAAAGCTAATCCTAAACTCCCCGGTTCTGTTGGAGCTCCACCACACCCACTCAGGCTGCTTTTATTGTTCCAACTTTTATAAAGTTGTTTATCTTCTTCCAGACTGCTCGGAACCTGTTCCTCAATCTCTCTCTAAAAGAAACTAAGACAAAACACATCTCTTAAAGCCACAGCATCGACATAGATGTGATCCCATAGATAACAGCTATGCAGTACTGTCATATCCAGCTGTGAATGATGATGTATGATTAAACCACATACACAATGATGTCAAAGGACAGACAGTTAATATAAAAGATAAGACCCAGCATCAGTCAGAAGGGCCAAGAGGACAATCCATCTTGGCTTCCTCCTGAAAGCCCAAACATCACAATTTCTAGTCTTCAACTAACTCGATTCATTCCCTGTGATCTCAAGAAATGGATGAAGGCACTGAATGCAGCAAAGACACTAGGTCCTGGATAGCTCTCAGCAGTTTCAGTGAAAGTGTGTGCTCCATCACCTATGGGTCAGAAAGAGGCTGTAGTGGTCAATATTGGTCACGTTTTGTTGGGAACGAACGAGACTCAGGGTTAGTGTGTTGCTTCCCACGTGCCAAGGTCCATGATGTCTCGGATCATATCTTTGGGGTCCTGATGGGAGAAGGTGACCAGCCTCAAGTCATGGTCCATGTAGGTACCAACGATATAGGCAGAAAGAGGGATAGGGATGTAAGGCAGGATTTCAGGGAGCTAGGGTGGAAGCTGAGAGCTAGGACAGAGTTATTATCTCTGGTTTGTTATCCGTGCCATGTGACAGCGAGGCAAGGAATAGGAAGAGATATCAGCAGAACACATGGCTGCAGGGATGGTGCAGGAGGGAGGGTTTCAGGTACATGGATAATTGGGGCTCATTCTGGGGAAGGTGGGACTTGTACAAACAGGACGGTCTTCACTTGAACCAGAGGGGTACTAATATCCTGGGTGGGAAATTTGCTGGTGCTATTCAGGTGGGTTTAAACTAGCTCAGCGGGGGGATGGGAACTGGAGGTGTAGTTGCAGTGCACAGGAGGATGAGAGTAGGAAAGACAGGGACAGGATTTCAGGGTCACAGGAATGTGCTGGCAGACAGCACACTGGTTTGAAGTGTGTCTACTTCAATGCCAGAAGTATCCGAAACAATGTAGGTGAGCTTGCAGCATGGATAGGTACCTGGGACTTCGATGTTCTGGCCATTTTGGAGACATGGATAAAGCAAGGTGAGGAATGGATGTTGCAGGTTCCTGGGTACAGATCTTTCATTAAGAACAGGCAAGGCGGTAAAGGAGGGAAGGTGTGACCTTGTTAGTCAAGGATGGTATAACGGTGGCTGAGAGAATATTTGATGAGGACTTGTCTACTGAGGTAGTGTGGGCTGAGGTTAGAAACAGGAGAGGAGAGGTCACACTGCTGGGAGTTTTTTATAGGGCTCTGCAAAGTTCTAGGGAGATGGAAGAGAGGATAAGCAAAATTATTCTGGGTAGGAGTGAAAGGAACAGGATGGTCATTATGGGGGGCTTTAACTTTCCCAACATTGACTGGAAATGCTATAATTCTAGTACGCGGATGGATCAGTTTTTGTCCAATGTGTGCAGGAGGGTTTCCTGACACAGTATGTCGAAGGGCCGACAAGAGGAGAGGCCACTCTGGATCTGGTGCTTGGTAATGAACCAGGGCAGGTGTTTGATTTAGTTGTAGGTGAGCACTTTGGAGAAAGTGACTATAATTCGGTTACGTTTAGTTTAGCGATGGAAAGGGATGGGTACATGCCACAGGTCAAGAGTTACCAATGGGGTAAGGGCAATTATAATGCGATTCGGCAAGCATTAGAATGCATAGAATGGGGTAGTAAAAATGCAGGGGATGCAGACAATGGAAATGTGGAGCTGGTTTAAGGAACAGATATTGTGTGTCCTTGATAGGTATGTCAGGCTGAGAGGAAGCAATAAGATAAGGGAACTGTGGTTTATAACAGAAATTGCATCTCTTGTTAAGCAGAAGAAGGAGGCTTATGTGTTGATGAGGCAAGGTGGTTCAGGTGAGGCGATGGAGAGTTACAGATCAGCTCGGATGGATTTGAAGAGAGAGTTAAGAAGAACAAAGAGAGGACACAAGCAGTCTTTAGCAAATAGAATAAAGGAGAACCCTAAAGCTTTCGATCGGTATGTGAGGAATAAAAGGATGACAAGGGTAGGAATAGGGCCAGTCAAAGACAAAAGTGGGAAGTTGAGTGTGGACCCTGTGGAGATCGGAGAGGTGCTAAACGAACATTTCTCATTGGTTTTCACTCAGGAAAAGGAGAATATTGTAGAGGAGAAAAATGAGGTGTGAGATATTAGACTAGAAAGGATCGAGGTTAATTACGAACAGGTGTTACCAATTCTAGAAGGAGTGAAAGTAGACAAGTCCCCTGAGCCAGATGGGATCTATCTGAGGATTCTCTGGGAAGCGAGGGAGGAGATAGCAGAGCCTTTGGCTTTGATATTTGAGTCGTCATTGTCTACAGGTTTAGTACCAGAGGACTGCAGGATTGCAAATGTTGTGCCCTTGTTCAGGAAGGGCAGTAGAGATAACCCAGGTAATTATAGACCAGTGAGCCTTACTAGAACAAACAGCCCTACCAACCATCAAACCAAAAATCTGGGTCCACTACGTAGCTGACACCTTTGTCATCACAAAACAAAACAAGATAGAAGAGACATTTAACATCATCAACAACACCCTCACAGGCATAAAGTTCACCAAGGAGGAAGAAACCGACAACAAACTCACATTCCTAGACCTCACAGTCGAAAGAATGGACAACGGAGAACTACAAACCTGCGTATACAGAAAACCGACAAACACTGACCAAATACTCAACTACACCGCAACCATCCCAACACACACAAATGAAGCTGTATCAGAACACTATTCCAATGAGCCACCACACACTGCAGCACAGATGAACTTCAGAAAACAGAGAAGAACCACCTACACAATGTATTCAAGATGAACGGATACTCAAAACATACAGTGCGCAGGTTCCTCAAGAACAAACCACGACAAGCAGACCAAACACAGCCAGAAACCCTAACCACCTTACCATACATCAAAGAAGTTTCAGAAATGACAGCCAGACTACTAAGACCCCTCGGAATCCTAGTAGCACACAAACCCACCAACACTCTCAAACAAAAACTAACAAACTTAAAAGACCCAGTACAACCCATCGACAAAACCAACGTCATCTATAAAATTCCATGCAAGGACTGCAACAAACACTACGTAGGACAAACAGGAAGAAAGTTAGCCACCAGGATACACGAACACCAGCTAACCACAAAAAGACATGACCCCCTCTCCCTCATAGCCCTACACACAGAAGAAAAAAACCACCATTTCGACTGGGACAACACATCTATCCTGGGACAGGCTAAGCAAAGACATGCCAGAGAATTCCTAGAGGCCTGGCACTCCAACCACAATGCCACAAACAAACACATAGATCTAGATACCATCTATCAACCCCTCAGAAAATTAACCGGAAATGACATCACCACAAACCCCAGGAACCCCATCCAGGAGAAAGATATAAATAGAAAGCAGGAGACGACAGCTTCACTTCACTTGGAGGTCACCACTGATGATGTTACCTAGCCAGGTAATGAAACGTCTGATATCAAACCTACAGCTCAGCGAGCAAGGCTACACCCTAAAGCCTTACTTCTGTTGTAGGAAAGGTTTTGGAAATGATTATAAGAAATGAGATTTATAATCATCTAGCAAGCAACAATTTGATTTCAGATTGTCAATATGGTTTCGTTAAGAGCAGGTCATATCTCACAAACCTCATTGAGTTTTTTGAGAAGGTGACCAAGCATGTAGATGAGGGTAGGGCAGTTGACATAGTGTACATGGACTTCAGTAAAGCCTTTGATAAGGTTCCATGGGTGGGCTGTTGGAGAAAATGCAGAGGCATGGAATGGAGGGTGATCTAGCAGTTTGGATTAGAAACTGGCTTTCTGAAAGAAGGCAGCGAGTGGTGGTTGATGGAAAATATTCAGCCTGGAGTCAGGTTACTAGTGGTGTGGCACAAGGATCTGTTTTGGGACCACTGTTGTTTGTCATTTTTATAAATGACTTAGATGCAGGCATAGGTGGATGGATTAGTATATTTGCAGACGACACTAAAGTCGATGGAATAGTGGACAGTTTGGACGAATGTTACAGTTTACAGGGGGACTTAAATAAATTGCAGGATTGGGCTGAGGGGAGGCAAATGGAGTTCAGCGCAGCTAAATGTGAGGTGATGCACTTTAGGAAGAATAACAGGAAAGCAGAGTATTGGGTCAATGGAAAGATTCTTGAGTGTGGATGTGCAGAGGGATCTTGGAGTCCATGTACATAGATCCCTGAAAGTTGCCATCCAGGTGTGTTAGGTTTTATTGGTAAAGGGATTGAGTTCCGGAGCCACAATATCATGCTGCAACTGCCAAAATGCTAGTGCGGCCACAGATGGAATATTGTGTATAGTCCTGGTCCCCATATTTCGGGAGGGACATGGACGCATTGGAAATGGTGCAGAGGAGATTTACCAGGATGTTGCCTGGTCTGGAGGGAAGGTCTTATGAGGAAAGGCTGAGAGACTTGGGTCTGTTCTCATTGGAGAGAGGAAGGCGAAGAGGGGATTTGATAGAGACATACAAGATGATCAGAAGATTAGATATGGTAGACAGGGAAAGTCTTTTTCCTGGGATGTTGACGTCAGCTTCTACGAGGGGGCATAACTACAAATTGAGGGGTGATAGACTTAAGGCAGATGTCAGAGGCAGATTCTTTACTCAGAGTGGTAAGGGCATGGAATGCCCTACCTGTTAATATGGTTAACTCAGCCACATTAGGGAGATTTAAACAATCCTTGGATAAGCACATGGGTGATGATGGGATGGTGTAGGGGGATGAGCTGAGAATATTTCACAGGTCGGCACAACATCGAGGGCCGAAGGGCCTGTTCTACGCTGTATTGTTCTACGTTCTATGTTCTCAGACCATATGCAGCACCCACTATGAAATCATGAGGAGTGGAGGGAACTGTAACTAAGGATCTGGAAGGAGTCAAGTTTCAAACCAGGTAATCCTAACAGTCTGTGTAATAATGTCCACCATATCCCTGTAAGATGTAAATCATTGCAGAGATGCAATAGACTATATCTGGGTTATTCCTCGACTCTTCTTGTTGGACCAGATGGTCGTGATCTTCATCCACACTAAATCACATGGGCACTGGAGAAAAATATACCTTGAAGGTATTGGTGGCAGCACATACACCATACTCTGGAATAACCACCAACTTTAACATTCACCCCTCTACCAGTGACACCCAGCAGCAGCAGTGCGTAATATTCCTAAGATGTACTGTAGTAATGCATCAGGATTCCTTTGACAACACCTTCCAAACCTAGTCAGAAGGTCAAAGTGTGATCGGCTTATCCCATCACCTGCAAGTTCCCATAAGCCACACACCATCCTATCGTGGAACTGATCCTTCTCTGTTGCTAAGTCAAACTCTTGGAATTCCCTTCCAAACAGCACTGTGGGTGTACCAAAACCTCAGGGCAGTCAGGACTGCTGGCCATGTCTACAAAAACACCCCCCCCCATTAACTGATTAAAGTGCCTTTGAGCTGCTGATGTCTCCTTTCATTCACTTAAACCTTCAGCACATCTTATATATGTGATTCCCCCTAAAATAATAAGGTTCATGATCAGTTTATGCTCAACCTTGGATTGGCTAAACAACATCTGTCCAACTCCATTTTCTGGATCAGTGGTGCTGGAAGTGCACAGCAGTTCAGGCAGCATCCAACGAGCAGCGCAGGATGCTGCCTGAACTGCTGTGCTCTTCCAGCACCACTGATCCAGAATCTGGTTTCCAGCATCTGCAATCATTGTTTTTACCTCTGTCCAACTCCAGTTTGGATTCTTTAAAAGTAATCATTTTTGTGACAGCATTTCCTTTCACTCCTTATTTGTTCTTTAATTGACACTTCTTTTGTGCAGATCCATTTACAGGTAATTAAATACTAATGAAACTTTGAGATTTATGAAGCATCACCTCATGTCCTGTGCAGTGAGAAACTGGAGGGTTTTTTTTGGCCTCAGTTCAATTTTACGTGAGAGTCGCTTTCCAATAATTCAAGCTCAGAAGACAAGCACAATACCTTTTCTTCCCAAACACTTTGGAGAAATGATCTGTGCTTCTGACTTCCTGATATCTACTTGCTGACAGAATTAGTATTACAGAGAAGTTGTTAATCCCACAGTACTGCTGCAAATGCTATTGTCAGGTATTTATTTACTGAGAAGGAACAGGAGTGGACAGGCAGGGTGCACAGGGCATAAGGTGCTACGTGACTCACTGAGCTAACTACCCGGAGCAGGGGATGATGATGAAACTCTTGATTGCAATGGGAGAGTGTTTGCTTTCTGTGCCACCTGCTCCCTGGTTCCTACACTGACAGTCAGTCAGATGCACCACTGTGCTAAAGGCACCAAAGGTTACCACAACCCTCAGCGTTTACACCAAGGAGACATTCCAAAGAATATCTCAGCAATCATTGCTCTTCAGCTCATTGTTCACTGAATAAGGAACACTTGTCCCAGTTTGCCATGCACCCAGTTTAACATCCTGCAGCCAGGGTACCAGCAGCAAACTCCAACTGCTCACTTCCCCAAAGTTCAGGAGTCGCCGACTCTGCTGGTGTAGGTATTAGGTAACTTTCTGCGTAAATTGTGAAATTATTTTCTAATAAATGTGTCAATAATATGTCTCCCCATCACCAAAAACCACAGCTTGTCAATGCATGGCTCAGGAGACAGAGAGAGTGAAGTGTAAAGCAGTTAGAACCTGCAAGGGTTAACTAACATCGCAAAATAGGCTTCCTCTGTCAGGATATAAAGGAGTGTGGCTGTTGTTTAATTCTCCATCTCCACTCACACCAGGACTGTAGGAGCTTCGAGCTGATTGGTTGTTTATTGTCCACATAGCCCTCTGTACTGCATTCTGATTACACTGCTCAGGAGCAAGTTGAGCTCTCTTGTAATTTCTCCAGGTTCATCGGGTGTGCCTGGTGCTGCTGCTGGCAGTCCTGCAATCCTCTACTCTTCGTAGAAAAATACCAATGAACCAAAGTAGGTACTTGGTCATTTCAGCCTGCTCCACCATTCAATTTGATTTCAATTGAAACTTGACTCTAAATTTCTGCACACTCCCCCCAGGATAATCTTTCATCCCCTTGGTCATCAGATTCAGATCAGATTACTTACAGTGTGGAAACAGGCCCTTCGGCCCAACAAGTCCACACAAGTCATCTAGAATCTATTGACGTCTACCTAAAAATGTTTAAAGGTTTTGCATCTACTGGCTTTTGAGGAAGGGAATTCCAAAGACTCACGGCCTCAGAGAGCAAAAGGGTTTCCCTATCTCAGTTTTAAATGGGCAACCCCTGACTTTTAAATTGTGACCCCCCTAGTGCTAGAGTCTCCTCCAAGAGGAAACATTCTTTTGACATTTACCCAATGATCTCCCTCTCAGGATCTTAACATTTCAATTAGGTCACCCCTGACTCTTTTAAACTTCAGAGGATACAGGTCTTGCCTTACAAGACAATCTGTTACATTCCATGGATCAGTTGAGTAAACCTTCTTTGAACTATTTGTAATTTATCAACATCCTTCCTTAAGTACTGAAACAGCACTGTACACAACACGCCAGATGCAGTCTCACAATTGTTGCATAACTGAAGCATAACCTCCCTACTCTTACATTCAATTTCCTCATAATAAAACATAACTTTCTGTAAGTTTTCCTGATTATTGTTGAACCCGCACAGTAACCTATAATTCACATGCTCAGACACCCATTTCACTCTGCATCTCAGAGCTCTGCAATCCCTCACCATTAGATGATTGGGACACTAATGAAATATATGATAATTTAGGAATACTTATCAAAGATAGTGTCAGAACCATGTAAGTTATTGAATGTGATATTGGTGTCCCAAGTCCAGTCCAAAATTATATTAAAAACTATAAATTGTAAAATATGAATGATAGTATTACTCTTTATTCCATATTTTTTAGATTTAAAGCAACTACCTATTGGGCACATTAGTCACGCGAGATCCACAGAGTTCATGAGCTGTGACACAGAACTTCTACGGTAGACAAACATATTTGTTAGCGAGTGATTGCCAATGACAATGACTGATCTTGTTAAAGTCATGTATCAGCAGAAGATTTACAATTGGATAATGCAACAGTCTTTGATCTGTTTTTAAAATTTTTTTTTCCAAACTTCCAAAACAATGCAACAGCATATAAAACAGTAATTGCTGCTCCTGGAATTCGAGGAAATCACCTCCAACACCTAAAATACCTCAAAAAAGGAGCAGCTGTCACAGCCTCCATCTTGGATTACCCAGAATCCCACAAGGATTGGTGCTGGGTCCTCTACTTTTTGTTATTTACATAAATGATTTGGATGCGAGCATAAGAGGTATAGTTATAAGTTTGCAGATGACACCAAAATTGGAGGTGTAGTGGACAGCGAAGAGGGTTACCTCACATTACAACAGGATCTGGACCAGATGACCCAATGGGCTGAGAAGTGGCAGATCGAGTTTAATTCAGATAAATGTGAGGTGCTGCATTTTGGGAAAGCAAATCTTAGCAAGACTTATACACTTAATGGTAAGGTCCTAGGGAGTGTTGCTGAACAAAGAGACCTTGGAGTGCAGGTTCATAGCTCCTTGAAAGTGGAGTCGCAGGTAGATAGGATAGTGAAGAAGGCGTTTGGTAGTCTTTCCTTGATTGGTCAGAGTATTGAGTACAGGAGTTGGAAGGTCATTTTGTGGCTGTGCAGGATATTGGTTAGGCCACTGTTGGAATATTGCATGCAATTTTGGTCTCTGTCCTATCGGAAAGATGTTGTGAAACTTGAAAGGGTTCAGAAAAGATTTACAAGAATGTTGTCAGGGTTGGAGGATTTGAGCTACAGGGAGAGGCTGAACAGGCTGGGACTGTTTTCCCTGGAGCGTCAGAGGCTGAGGGGTGACCTTATAGAGGTTTATAAAATTATGAGGGGCCTGGATAGGATAAATAGACAAAGTCTTTTCCCTGTGGTCGGGGAGTCCAGAACTAGAGGGCATAGGTTTAGGGTGAGAGGGGAAAGATATAAAAGAGACCTACAGGGCAACTTTTTCATGCAGAGGGTGGTACATGTATGGAATGAGCTGCCAGAGGAAGGGGTGGAGGCTGGTACAATTGCAATATTTAAGAGGCACTTGGATGGGTATATGAATAGGAAAGATTTGGAGGGATATGGGCCGGGTGCTGGCAGGTGGGACTAGATTGGGTTGGGATATCTGGTCGGCATGGCCAGGTTGAACCAAAGGGTCTGTTTCCATGCTGTACATCTCTATGACTTTATGACTCTATTTATATAATCACACATCTCACTGATCTCTTCCAAATAAAAACTGAAAGAACTATGGATGTTGTAAATCAGAAGCAACAACAGAAATTGCTGGAAAAGCTCATCAGATCTGGTAGCATCTATGGAGAGTTAATGTTTCAGGTCAAGTGACTATTCCTCAGAACAGGTCTGGGAAGTGTCACTCGATCTGAAATGTTAACTCTGATTTCTGTCCAGTACTCTCTTCTATTAGCCTCATATAAGCTTGAACAATTTTACCCATATCTTTTTGAAGGATTTTTAACATTTGGTAAGAGGATCGATGAATTGTAGCTTTCAGACAACATTTTCTCCTTTTGGATTCTTAACATCTGATGCCATTAACACTTGGCTAACAGTCTGTTAAGAAGCTCAGTTCTTGTTAAGGGGGTACAATAAAGTCCTGACTGAGGTGTAAACATATTTGTCTCATCACGTACCACGTTAATTTTCATTTGTGTCTTTTTCAAAGGAGGGTAATTCAGAAATATTGAGATCTCACCAAACTTACAAAATGGCTTACTCTGAGTATTTTGTGCTCTCTTTAATAACTTCAATGCATGAATAGCATCCTAAAGCAAGTGGTTGTTTTATTTCCTGAAACATGTATTGATTGACTCTACTTAGTGAATCAAGATAACAGTGTAACTATTTATTTCTCATATTGCTGAATTACGAACTGTAGTGATTGTAATGAGGTCAGCCCAAATGGTCCTCATTGAATATGAGTTGACTGATTGGGGCTGTTAATCTGGTCCAATCAAGGAGCCCTGGATGACAGATAGAAACAGGAGCGTCACCGCAGTTAGGCGGGAGTGTGTGGGTTAAAAAAATAAAAAAAACTGAAGTAAAGAAAAGGAAAAGAAAAGGAGCATCCTGCACACAAAAACATGGGTGCAAAGAAACAAAAAACAAAAAAAAAACAGGAATGTCAGAGGTTGAGTTCACTCTGAGAGCTGGCTCTGAGGGAGCTGGATCAGTTTCAAGGACTCAGCATGTGTAAATAAAGGGGAACTTGGTGATGAGATACCAGCATCTGTGGAGTTATTTCACAGACATTATTTAATATTGTAGAATTAAAGGAATGCGCAACTAACACATTCACTACAGAACAAAAACTCTTTGTGACCAGCACCATTTGCTCAGATTCATCATTATATTCAATCTCTTCCTCAGATTTCGGAATTGTCTCCCATTTCAAGGTCTTCACCTCTTTGCTTTGAGCAGTTCACCACACAATGAAACTTTGAATCACACCCGGAGCATTTATTAGCATTTCCCTGGTCACTCCTTCATCTACTATTTTAGTAACAATGTTGTCTTCTGCTATAAAGGTCAGAATTCCTAAAGGCACTATTCTACTCTGCCTGTTTTTAATTCTGATGTTTTATTGATCTAGTCTGCATCCAGTATCTGGAGTATTTCAAAATCTGATAATCATTGAGTTTCTATTCTCCACAGCACCTTGGAATGTCACATTTGTTCCCAGAAGGCTAAAGGAAGCTGCTGTTTTCCGAGCAACGTTAAGGTAGTTGGTATCTGTGGACATCAGGAGACAACGATTTTCTTCATCATATTTATTTATGGGATGTGGCATGACTCATTATATCAGCATTTATTACCCAACCCCTGGTGAAAGAGCCTCTCAGACATCTGTCAATTAGAAGAGTTCCTGTCCGTACGAAACACTTTAAAACAAACCGATAATTTAAAGACTAATACTAATTCAGAAATGCCCAAATGAAAAATTTCATCAAAATGTTACACAATCTGTGACCTCCGTGATATAGAGTCATAGAGTCATAGAGATGTACAGCATGGAAACAGACTCTTCAGTCCAACCCGTCCAGATATCCCAACCCAATCTAGTCCCACCTGCCAGCACCTGGCCCATATCCCTCCAAACCCTTCCTATTCATATACCCATCCAAATGTCTCTTAAATGTTGCAATTGTACCAGCCTCCACCCCTTCCTCTGGCAGCTCATTCCATACACATACCACCCTCTTGTGAAAACATTGCCACTTGGGTCTCTTTTATATCTTTCCCCTCTCACCTTAAACCTATGCCCTCTAGTTCTGGACTCCGCCACCCCAGGGAAAAGACTTTGCATATTTATCCTATCCATGCCCCTCATAATTTTGTAAAACTCTATAAGGTCACCCCTCAGCCTCCCACGCACCAGGGAAAACAGCCCCAGCCTGTTCAGCCTCTCCCTATAGCTCAAATCTTCCAACCCTGGCATCATCTTTTCTGAACCCTTTCAAGTTTCACAACATCTTTCTGATAGGAAGGATACCAGAATTTTATGCAATATTCCAACAATGGCCTAACCAATGTCCTGTACAGCTACAACATGACCTCCCAACTCCTGTACTCAATACTCTGACCAATAAAGGAAAGCATACCAAACGCCTTCTTCACTATCCTATCTACCTGCGACTCCACTTTCAAGGAGCTATGAACCTGCACTCCAAGGTCTCTTTGTTCAGCAACACTCCCTAGGACCTTACCATGACGTGTATAAGTCTTGCTAAGATTTGCTTTCCCAAAATGCAGCACCTTGCATTTATCTGAATTAAACTCCATCTGCCACTTCTCAGCCCATTGGCCCATCTGGTCAAGATCCTGTTGTAATGTGAGGTAACCCTCTTCGCTGTCCACTACACCTCCAATTTTGATGTTATCTGCAAACTTATAACTATACCTCTTATGCTCGCATCCAAATCATTTATGTAAATGGCAAAAAGTAGAGGGCCCAGCACTAATCGTTGTGGCACTCCACTGGTCACAGGCCTCCAGTCTTAAACACAACCTTCCGCCATCACCCTCTGTCTTCTACCTTCGAGCCAGTTCTGTATCTAAATGGCTAGTTCTCCGTGTATTCCATGAGATCTAACCTTGTTAATCAGTCTCCCATGGGGAACCTTGTCAAACGTCTCACTGAAGTCCATATAGATCACATCTACCACTCTGCCCTCATCAATCTTCTTTGTTACTTCCTCAAAAAACTCAATCAAGTTTGTGAGACATGATTTCCCATGCAGTATCCTTAATCAGTCATTGCCTTTCCAAATACATGTGCATCCTGTCCCTCAGGATTCCCTCCAACAACTTGTCCACCGTTGAGGTCAGGCTCATCGGTCTATAGTTCCCTCGCTTGTCCATACCACCCTTCTTAAACAGTGGCACTACGTTTGCCAACCTCCAGTCTTCCCCTACCTCACCTGTGACTATCAATGATACAAATATCTCAGCAAGAGGCCCAGCAATCACTTCTCTAGCTTCCCACAGAGTTCTCGGGTACACCTGATCAAGTCCTGGGGATTTATCCACCTTTAACCATTTCAAGACATCCAGCAGTTCCTCCTCTGTAACCTAGACATTTTGCAAGATGTCACCATCTATTTCCCTACAGTCTATTTCTTCCATATCCTTTTCCACAGTAAATACTGATGCAAAATACTCATTTAGTTTCTCCCCCATTATCTGCAGCTCCACACAAAGGCCGCCTTGCTGATCTTTGAGGAGCCCTATTCTCTCCCTAGTTACCCTTTTGTCCTTAATATATTTGTAAAAACCCTTTGGATTCTCCTTAATTCTATTTGCCAAAGCTATCTCATGTCCCCGTTTTGCCCTCCTGATTTCCCTTTTAAGTATACTCCTACTTCCTTTATACTCTTCTAAGGATTCACTCGATCTATCCTGTCTATACCTTACATATGCTTCCTTCTTTTTCTTAACCAAACCTTTAAATTTGTTAGTCATCCTGCATTCCCTACACCTACCAGCCTTCCCTTTCACTCTGACAGGAATATACTTTCTCCGGATTCTCGTTATCTCATTTCTGAAGCCTTCCCATTTTCCAGCCGTCCCTTTACCTGCGAACATCTGCCCCCAATCATCTTTGGAAAGTTCTTGCCTAATACCATCAAATTGGCCTTTCTCCAATTTAGAACTTCAACTTTTAGATCTGGTCTATCCTTTTCCATCACTATTTTAAATCTAATAGAATTATGGTCGCTGGCCCCAAAGTGCTCCCCCACTGACACCTCAGTCACCTGCCCTGCCTTATTTCCCAAGAGTAGGTCAAGTTTTGCACCTTCTCTAATAGGTACATCCACATACTGAATAAGAAAATTGACTTGTACACACTTAACACATTCATCTCCATCTAAACCCTTAACACTATGGCAGTCCAGTCTATGTTTGGAAAGTTAAAATCCCCTATCATAACCACCCTATTATTCTTACAGTTAGCTGAGGTCTCCTTACAAATTTGTTTCTCAATTTCCCTCTGACTATTAGGGGGTCTATAATACAATCCCAATAAGGTGACCATCCCTTTCTTATTTCTCAGTTCCACCCAAATAACTTCCCTGGATGTATTTCTGGGAATATCCTCCCTCAGCACAGCTGTAATGCTATCCCTTATCAAAAATGCCACTCCCCCTCCTCTCTTGCCTCCCTTTCTATCCTTCCTGTAGCATTTGTATCCTGGAACATTAAGCTGCCAGTCCTGCCCATCCCTGAGCCATGTTTCAGTATTTGCTATGATATCCCAGTCCCATGTTCCTAACCATGTCCTGAGTTCATCTGCCTTATCTGTTAGGCCTCTTACATTGAAATCAATGCAGTTTAATTTATTAATCCTACCTTGTCCCTGCTTGCCCTGACTGTTTGACTTATCTAACTTTATGTTTTTCAAGATGTCCAACATCACTTCCTTCTTAAATCGACATGCTCAGGACTATCAACAGCCCTCCCTAATCTTTGTCCTCCTCCTTGGTGAATACCGATGTAAAGTGCTGATTAGGGAACCTCACCCACTTCTTCAGATCCACGCACAAATCCCTCCTTTGTCCTTGAGTAGACTTGAACTTTCCTTAACCAGCTTCTTGCTCCTATTATACATTTAAAATGCCTTGCGATTCTCCTTAATCCTTCTTACCAAGGACATTTCATGGTCCCTTTTAGCCAGCTAACTCTTTGTTTACTTTCTTTCCTGCTTCCTTCAGTTTTCTCAAGGGCCTAGTTTGATCTCAATTTCCTAAATTTACATTACACTTTCTTTTTCAGTAAACTTTCAATATCTTGTCATCCAGGGTTCCCAAATCTTGCCAACCTTATCCTTCATCCTTACAGCTACATATTGGCCCTGGTCATTGATCAACTGGCCTTCAAAACACTCCCACATATCAGATATGTTCTTCAGCGCAAATAGCTGCCACCAATCCAGCTTCTCCAATTCTTGTCTAATACTGTTGTAATTGGCCTTACCCCCAATTTAGTACTTTCACCCGAGGACCAGCCTATCCTTCTCCATAACTACCTTAAAACTTACGGAATTACGATCCCTGTTCTCAAAATGCTCCCATACTGAAACTTTTGATCATCTGGCCAGGCTCATCCCCAAGTAATAGGGTCTGATATAGCTCCTTTTCTAGTTGAGCCATCTACATATTGTTTCAAGATTCCCTCCTGGATGCAGTTATAGCGTCATACAGACCCTTTGGTCCAACTTGTGCACACCCACCAGGTTTTCCCAAACTAAACTAGCCCCATATGTCTGCGGGGTTTGGCCCATACCCCTCTAAACATTTCCTGTCCATATGCCTATCCAAATGTATTGTAAATGTTGTAACTGTATCTGCATCTACTACTTCCTCTGGCAGTTCATTCCATATATGCCCCACACTATGAAAACGTTACCTTCAGATCCCTTTTTAAATCTTTCACCTCATCTTAAAGATATACTCTCTAAATTTTAATTCCCCTATCCTCATGTAAAGGTCTTTGCTATTCATTTCATCTATGCTCCTCGTGATTTTATAAACATCCAACTGGTCACCCCTCAACCTCCCATGCCTTGGGGGGGGGTGGGGGAGAAAGTTCCAGTCTCTCCTTGTTCTGACCCATCTAAGCCTTTGACACTAAGTCCCACTAATGGAGCCCCAATCAATGTTGGGAAAGTTAAAATTACTCACTACAACATGATTTTTACATCATTCAATGATGTGCCTGCATATCTGTTCTTCTGTCTCCCATTGGCTCTTGGAAGGCATACAATATAAACCCCAACATAGTGAGTGCACCTTGCTTTTTTGAGTTCCACTCATATGGCTTCATTGGATGAGCCCCCACTGCGCCCTCCCCCGCCATGTCACAGCTATGACATCAGTAATGCCCCACCCCTTAGACAGTCCTCTCTTTAGAAGTTTCAGGCATGATAATTTGAACAACCAGTCCTGCCCTTCTCTCAATCAAGTTTCTTTCATGGCTACAAGATCATAATTCCATGTCCTTATCCAGGCTTCAAACTCATCTGCTTAACCTATTTACTCCTTGTATTAAATTAAAATCCCAACCCTTCTGCCAATGGGAATTGTTTGTCTGCTCAGGTTGGTATGGACTAGGCCAGACCCCTCAAAACATTTTTAAGCAGGTAACCCAGACCGTACTCTGCTATTTGTTTACCTGGGTGTATATTGGATATTCCCGGTGTAAATTAGCTGGGTCGACTGACACATTTTAAATAAACAAGATTTATTCACAAAGTTACAGAATGAAACAGACCAGAAAACAGAATACCTGGAAATAGATTTGCTCGCTGAGCAGGCAGGTTCGCTTTCAGACATTTTGTCACTATACTCAGTAATATCATCAGTGAGCCTCCAAATACCGCATAACTTATCCTATCCAAACCTGACTTAATAATGCTGTTCCAATAACACTTGCAACAATCCTAATACACACATCTCTTCACACAAAGGTAAAATCAAACAAAGCTTTACAGTTCAAGGAGAGAAACAAGTCAGCAGCCTGTTTCACACACAACTGCTGATCTGAACCACTCCTCTTTCATGACAAAAATTATTTCTAAAACATGACAGCCTTTGGCCTGAGGTATCATCTGTTTCAGGGTAAACAAAAAGGGCCCCAATAAACCAATCATCTCTGCACCAACTCAGCTGTTTTGGAGCCTGGGCTACTTTATGAGCTCTCAGGGAAAAAGGAATCAAGGACACCATGCACACCATATCATCTTCATCAACACTTCCTATTACCTCTTCAAAAACTCAAACTTAGGTTGTGCACAATTTGACTTCAATAAATCTGGTTCCTTAATGAATAATCCAATGGTCAGACACATACATCAGATTAACATAAGTGAAGCAAAAACATAATTTAAAAATTTCATATTTGAAAACAGAAGTTCTTCCATTCCAGCGAAAGCTCTCATTGGTAATTATGAAAGGAGTACCGTTAAAAACCTAGACATATCTCATTCACTGTTTAACATTTTCAAGATTTTATATTCTTCCTTGGAATAACCATCTGTATTGCAAAAATCAACAAATTCTGATCATGCTCCATAGAAATATTTAATAGATATTTTACAGATCTCATCCAAGAACTTGAGTAGAAGACAAAACCGTTCATCACAATCCAACTGAAGAACATCCAACTCACAGAGTAGTTTTGGTTTTGGAAGCAACAACACGAACATTATTGTGTCTTTGCTCTTTGGTAGGCTCTGTCATGTGTTCACATATCCAATGCATTCGGCACTGGCCAGAGGAGGTGACAGACTAGTGACATTATTGCTGGACTATTAATCCAGAGACCCAGGGAATGTTCTGGGGACATGGGTTTGAATCCTGCCATGGTAGCTGGTGGAATTTGAGTTTAATAAAAATCTGGAATTAAGAATTTAATGATGACCGTGAATTACGTAAAAGCCCATCTGCTTCATTAATGCCCCTTAGGGAAGGCTTGGTCTGGCCTATATGTGACTCCAGATCCGCAGCAATGTGGTTGATTCTTAACTGCCCCCTGGGCAATTAGGGATGGGCAATAAATGCTGGCCTAGCCAACACTGCCCTCATCCCATAAATGAATTAAACAGAAAACATGATTTAAACAGTTAGAACCTCAACTGATAACCATGCATGAACAATTTATACTTGCTATTTCCCATTTCCATAATGGTTACTAAAATTGTAGCTAATTTGTTTGATTATTTTTGTTGAGTTTCCAAAATCCAACATAAGACAAAAATACTCTGCAGCCATGTTCTATTCCAGAAAGTGAGCATGTGTAGGATAGAAATAAGGACAATTTGTACAAACTTTTATATTTAATTAAAAATATGCACTTCCTAACCCAATTGTCAGAGTTAGAGTTTGTTCTGATTTAGAGAAGCAGAAAATGATTCCTCAGGTAAGGCCTATCACCTGTACAGCATTAGCATAGAAAAGTAATTAATAAATTCATTAGTTTCTCCCAATCTGAACTTGACACCCAGGGTCTCCAGAAGATTGACCATACGCCTGCCTCCCTATCCTCCCACCAATCCCTCTCCACAGTGCTATATTTCTTTGTCCCACTGCCCTCATTAATCCCAGTGTGGGAGTACCTACCTCCTCATAGCACTGTTGCCATGGTGACAAGAGCTGGTGCCCAATATCTAGGATTGGTCAGAATTTGTTTTTTTGTGCACTGGGGGGTAGGGTATGTGAAGGAGAGTAGAAAAAAAAATGTGTGCTCCTGAATGTAACCCTGCTGTAAGGTGATGAAAGGTCATTGACTGAAATGGGAGGCTGGATTTTGCTGGGATCAGGATCAGCTGATTACAAGAGCATCACCATCATGCAGGTTTCCAGGCTACATCCCAGTTCCAGGCCATTTCCCTGGCACAGAATAGGAAGATGCTAGGGCTATTCTCCTGCATGTAGGCAGTAGCTGAGATAATCAATCAATGGGTTACTTAGGAACACAGGAACAGCAGGAGGCGATACAGCCCTTTGAGTCTGCTCTGTTATTCGTAAGATCATGGCTGATCTGTGGCCTAACTCCATAAGCCTGCCTTGGGCCCATAATCTCTTCATAACTTTGCTTAATAAAAAATTGTCTATCTTAGATTTAAATTTAACAATTCAATTAGAATTGACTGCCAAGTGAGTTCCAATCCTTCAATATTCTCTGTGTCTAGAAGAGCTTTCTAGCATCTCTCTTGAACGGTGTGGCCCTAATTCACAGACTATGCCCTTGGTTCTAGAATCTTAAACCAGTGGAAATAGTTTATCTTTATCTAACCTGTCTTTCCCTGTTAATATCCTGAAGCCCTGGATTAGATCACCCCTTAACCTTCGAAATTCAAGAGAAACTAGGCTAATGTCTTTTGCCTGAAATGTCGATTTCACTGCTCGTTGGATGCTGCCTGAACTGCTGTGCTCTTCCAGCACCACTGATCCAGAATCTGGTTTCCAGCATCTGCAGTCATTGTTTCTACCACCTTAATGTCTCCTCATACCCTAACTCCTAAAGTCCAGGGATCACGGAACTATCATCATCCAAGAATTAATGTCCTTGGAGGAGTTTTTGCTACTGCTGTTGGGGAGGTTTTAAATTAATGTATCAGGGGGCTGGGAACCAGAAGAGAAGACAAGTAGACAGCGAGATGGAGACTGGAGACTGGAAGAATCATAAAGTTAGCATTAATAAAGGGGAGAGTAGGCAGAGAGCAGATGAAGGCTAAAGAACTGATGGCTTGAAGTGCATATACAAAGAGTATAGTGCATAAGGCAGATGAACTTAGGGCTTGGATTGATGCTGGGAGTATGTTGTTATTGGAATCACTGAGACTTGGTTGAAGGAAGGGCATGATTGGCAACTAAATGTTCCAGGATATAGATGCTTCAGACAGGACAGGGAGGGAAGTAAAAGAGGGGGCAGAGTTGCATTGCTGGTCGGGGATGATATCACAGCTGTGCTAAAGGAGGACACTATGGAGGGCTTGAGTAGTGAGGCATTATGGGTGGAGCTGAGAAATAAGAAGGGTACAATTACATTGTTGGGGCGATATTACAGGCCTCCCAACAGTGAGCGTGAGGTCAAAGAACAAATAGGTGAACAGATTATGGAAAGATGTAGAGCCAACAGGGTGGCCATGACGGCAGATTTTAATTTCCCCAACGTTGACTGGGATACACTGAGCGTCAGAGGTCTGGATGGGGTAGAATTTGTAAGAAGCGTCCAGGAGAGTTTTCTAGAGCAGCATGTCAATAGTCCGACAAGGGAAGGGGCCATATTGGACCTGGTGTTGGGGAACGAGCCAGGCCAGGTGGTAGAGGTTGCGGTGAGGGATTTCTTTGGGAACAGTGACCACAATTCTGTAAGTTTTAGAATACTGGTAGACAAAGATGAGAGTGATCCTAAGGGAAGAGTACTAAACTGGGCCAAGGCCAATCATATCAAAATTAGGCAGGAGCTGGGAAATGTGGATTGGACACAGCTATTTGAAAGGAAGTCCACGTTTGACATGTGGGAGGCTTTTAAAGATAGGTTAGAGATAGTGCAGGATAGGCATGTCCCGTTGAAGGCAAAGGATAGGAAAGGCAAGATTCGTGAACCATGGGTGACAGGAGAAATCATATGACTGACCAAGAGGAAAAGGGAAGCGTACATAAGGTCCAGGCAACTAAGAACAGAATGGGCCCTGGAAGAATGTCGGAAGAGTAGAACCAGTCTTTAACGAGGAATCAAGTGGGCTGAAAGGGCTCATGAAATAGTTTCAGCTAGCAGAATTAAGGAGAATCCCAAAGTCTTTTATTCTTATATAAGAAGCAAGCGGGTAACTAGAGAAAGGATTGGTCCACTAAAGGATAATGAAGGAAGACTGTGTGTCGAACCTGAGAAAATGGGTGAGATTCTGAATGATTACTTTGCATCAGTGTTCACTGAGGAGAGGAACATGATGAGTGTTGAGATTAGAGATAGAAATTTGATTAGTCTGGATCGCGTTGACATAAGTAGGAACTTGTGTTGGGTAGGCTAGAGGTTATTAAGGTGGACAAAATCCCAAGACCGGATGGGATCAATCCCAGGTTGCTGAGGGAGGCGAGACAAGAAATAGCTGGGGCCCTCACAGATATCTTTGTAGCAACCTTAAATACAGGTGAGGTGTCGAAGATCTGGAGGGTTGCTCATGTTGTCCCCCTGTACAAGAAGGGTAGTAGGGATATTCCGGGTAACTACAGACCAGTGAGTCTGGCATCAGTAGTGGGAAAGTTGCTGGAGAAGGTACTGAGGGATAAAATCTATTTATATTTGGAAATGATTGGGCTTATCAGTGATAGGCATCATGGTTTTGTGCGGGGAAGACCATGCCTTACCAACTTAGTAGAGTTCTTTGAGGAAGTGACCAAGTTGATAGATGAAGGAAGGGCTGTTGATGTCATATACATGGACTTTAGTAAGGTGTTTGATAATGTTCCCCCTGGTAAACTAATAGAGAAAGTGAAGTCACATGGTGTGCAGGGTGTTCTAGCGAGGTGGATAAAGAACTGGTTGAGCAACAGGAGACAGAGAGTAGTAGTTGAAGGGAGTTTCTCGAAATGGAGAAAGGTGATCAGTGGTGTACCATAGGGGTCAGTGCTGGGGCCACTGTTGTTTGTGATATACATAAAAGATCTGGAAGAGGGCATTGTTGGTATGATCAGCAAGTTTGCAGTTGACATGAAGATTGGTGGAGTAGCAGAAAGCATAAGGGACTGTCAGAGAATACAGAAGAATATAGATGGACTGGAGAGTTGGGCAGAGAACTGGCAGATGGGGTTGAATCCAGGCAAATGTGAGGTGATGCATTTTGGGAAGTCTAATTCTAGAGCGAATTATACAGTAAACAGAAGAGTCTTGGGAAAAGTTGATGAGCAGAGAGATCTGGGAGTTCAGGTTCATTGTACCCTGAAGGTTGCTGCACAGGTGAATAGAATGGTCAAGAAGGCATATAGTATGCTTGCCTTCATTGGATGGGGTATTGAGTATAACAGCTGGGAGGTTATGTTAAATTTGTACAAGACATTGGTTCGGCCGCATTTAGAATACGGTGTACAGTTCTGGTCGCCACATTACCAAAAGGATGTGAACGCTTTGGAGAGCGTGCAGAGGAGGTTTACGAGGATGTTGCCTGGTATGGAAGGTGCTAGCTATGAAGAGAAGTCGAGGAGGTTAGGTTTGTTTTCATTAGGAAAAAAGGAGATTGAGGGGGGACCTGATTGAGGTCTACAAAATCATGAAGGGTATAGACAATGTAGATAGAGATAAGCTTTTTCCCAGGGTGAAGGATTCAATAACAAGAGGTCACACTTTCAAGTTGAAAAGTGAAACATTTAAAGGGGATATATGTGGCAAATACTTTACACAGAGAGTGGTAGGTGCCTGGAAGTCATTGCCAGCAGAGGTAGTAGAGGCAGGCACGGTAGATTCATTTAAGATGAGTCTGGACAGATGCATGAGTAGATGGGGAGCAGAGGGATACAGATGCTTAGGAACTGGGCAGCAGGTTTAGACAGTACATTTGGATCGGTTCAGGCTTGGAGGGCTGAAGGGCCTGTTCCTGGGCTGTAAATTTTCTTAGTTCTTTGTTCTTTTTCTTTATGATCCTTGTAAATCTGCATTGAACTCCCTCCAGGGTCAACCCATCCTTCCTAAGGTGTGGTGCCCAGATCTGTTTTCAGTACTCCAAGGGGGGTCATTGATATGAGGGACCTTATTGTTTGTGAGGACAGTGTGAAACAGGCTGATATGCGTGAACAGTTGATATTAAGAAGGAGGATGTGCTGGATTGTTTGAACCACATGTGGATAGATAAGTCCCCTGGGCCAGAAGGGGCATACACTACATTTCTACAGGAAGTGAGGGAAGAGATTGCTGCGCCTTTGGCAATGGTCTTTGTGTCCTCACTGTCCACTGGAGTAGTGCCAGATGATTGGAGGGTGGCAAATATTATTCCCTTGTTCAAGAAAGGGATTGGGATAATCCTGGGAATTACAGACCAATGTTACGTCGGTAGTTGGCAAATTATTGGAAAGGATTCTGAGAGACAGGATTATTGATTATTTGGAAAACCATAGTTTGATTAGAGATTGTCAGCATGACTTTATGAGGGACAGGTCATGCCTCACAAGCCTTATTGAATTCTTTGAGGATGTGACAAAACACATTGAAGGTAGAGTAGTGTATGTGGTATAAACGGATTTTAGCAAGGCATTTGATAAGGTTCCTTATAGTAGGATCATTCAGAAAGTAAAGATGTATTGAGTTTAAGAGTTGTGAGATCTTGTTGCAGCTCTATAAAACTTTGGTTAGACCGCATTTGGAATATTGTGTCCAGTTCTGGTCGCCCTATTATAGGAAAGATGTGGATGCTTAGGAGAGGGATCAGAGGAGGTTTACCAGGATGCTGCCTGGACTGAAGGGCTTATCTTATGAGGAGAGGTTGACTGAGCTCAGACATTTTTCATTGGAAAAAAGGAGGAGGAGAGGGGCCCTAATTGAGGTACACAAGATAATGAGAGGCATAGATAGAGTCGATAGCCAGAGACTATTTCCCAGGGCAGAAATGACTAACACAAGGGGTCATAATTTTAAGCTGGTTGGAGGAAAGTATAGAGGGGATGTCAGAGTCGGGTTCTTTACGCAGAGAGTTGTGAGAGCATGGAATGCGTTGCCAGCAGCAGTTGTGGAGGCAGGGTCATTGGGGACATTTAAGAGACTCCTGGACATGCATATGGTCACAGACATTTGAGGGCGCATACATGAGGATTAGTGGTCGGCACAACATCGTGGGCTGAAGGGTCTGTTCTGTGCTATACTGTTCTATGTATGGGATACAGGGAAATTTGGCTGTCTGGATACGGAAATTTGGCTGTCTGGATACAGAATTGGCTGACCCATAGAAGACAGAGGTCAGAGGAAAGTATTCAGCCTGGAGCTCGGTGACCAGTGGTGTTCCACAGGGATCTGTTCTGGAACCTCTGCTCTTTGTGAGTTTTATAAATAACTTGGATGAGAAAGTGGAAGGGTAGGTTAGTACGTTTGCCGATGACATGAACTTTGTGGAGCTGTTGATAATGTGGAGGGCTGTTGTAGTTTGCTAAGGGATATTGACAGGATGTAGAACTGGGCTGATGGAGTTCAACCTGGAAAAGTGTGAAGTGATTCAGTTTGGAAGGCCAAATTTGAATGTAGATTACAGGGTCAAAGGTAGGATTTTTGGCAGTGTGAAGAAACAGAGGGATCTTGGGATCCATGTCCATAGATCCCTCAAAGTTGCCACTCAAGTTGATACAGCTGTTAATAAGGTGTATAGTGTGTTGGCTTTCACTAACAGAGGGATTGAGTTAAGAGCCATGAGATTATGCTGCAGCTCTATAAAGCTCTGGTTAGACCACACTTGGAACATTGTGTTCTGTTCTGGTTGCCTCATGTGAAGGATGTGAAAGCTTTAAAGAGAGTGCAGAGAAGATTTACCAGGATGCTGCCTGGACTGTAGGGCATGTCTTATGAGGAAAGGTTGAGGGAGCTACAGCTTTTCTCATTGGAGTGAAGAAGGGTAAGAGGTGACTTGATAGAGGTGTACAAGATGATGAGATGATTTGGAGAAGCCGCTGTTGGACTTGGGTGGACAAAGTTAAAAGTCACACACCAGGTTGTAGTCCAACAGGTTCATTTGAGATTACAAGGTTTTCATCACCTGACAGCACTCTGAAAGCTTCTGATTTCAAATAAACCTGTTGGACTATAACCTGGTGTTGTGTGATTTTTACTTTAAAGGTGATGAGAGGATTAGATAGCGTGGACAGCCAGAGACATTTCCCCAGGGCAGAAATGGCTGTCACAAGGAGCATAATTTTAAGGTGATTGAAGAAAGGTTTAGGAGAGAGGTAGGTTCTTTGCACAGAGTGATGGGTGCTGGAATGCACTGCCAGCAGCAGTAATAGAGTCAGAGATATTAGGGCCATTTAAGTGACTCTTGGATAGGCACATGGAAGATAGTACAATGAAGGGTATGATAGCTTAGTCAGATCTTAAAGTAGGATAAAAGGTCAGCACAACATCAAGGGCCAAAAGGCCTGTATTGTGCTATACTGTTCTATGTTTGATGTTCTAACTGGGGTTTTGTACAACTGCAGCATAATGTCTCCATCCTTATTTTCTAGCCTTTTATATATGAAGGCCATCATCCCTTAGCCTTTCTGACTATTTTCTGCACCTGCTTGTAATATTTTAACGAGCAATGCACCTGAATCCTCAAATCTCAGTGGACATTCACTGCATTTAACTGTGTGCCTTCTGAAAAATACCCTCATCTGTCCTATTTTGGTTTGAAATGGGTGACCTCACACTTCCTTCTATTAAAATCCATCTGCCCCAGTTTTGACCATTTACCTAGTCTATCAACATCCTGTTATACATTTAGGCTGTTGTCAACACCGTCGATGATGATGCTCCATTCTGTGTAATCACCGAAGACAAAATGAAGGAGGAGGGAGGGGCCTGTCCATGCAGCTGGTCTCTCAAGAAAAACCCAGGGCATTAATGCTCCACACAGGCCCAAAATTCCTCACTGCTTCTTTCAGTGCAGTGGTAGCCACAAGATATGCTATGTAGGGCCCAACCAGAGTCTCCATAATGGCTGCAATGTAATTTTTATTTGAAATTCTAATAACTTGGACAAAATTAGAAATCACACATCGCCAGGTTATAGTCCAACAGGTTTATTTGAAATCAAAAGCTTTTGGAGAGCTGTCTGGTAACGAAGGTGCAGCACTCCAAAAGCTTATAATCTCATCTAAACCTGTTGGACTATAACCTGGTGACATGTGACTTCTGACTTTGTCCACCCAAGTCCAACACTGGCACTCACATGTCATGGCTACCTAAGAACTTGGAGAGAGGCCGCCTCAGTCTGAAAGTGCCCTCACCTTCACATATTTAACAGAGTTTTAAACCCATCATCCTAAATTGGGTAGTGAGTCCACCATGTGGCTATCAAAAAATGTGATCTATCAAGCTAGATGTATCTTACTTACATCGTGGTAACATCAGCTGGAATCAAATACAAGTTGATGTGATACTGACCAGTTTAATGTGAGTGAAGTTGCAAGACAAGGATGCAGGCAAGGAAGTTAGCATATTCAAACTCAATCAAGCTAAAATCATCATATTGCCTCAACAACTTAAGCCATTAGCTTTGGCTGAATTTGTAGATACATTGGTATCTATAATAGAAGATTTCAGTTCTGGCAAAAGGTTACTGGACTCAGAACATTAACTCTGTTTTCTCTCTACTGATGCCGTTGTGTTTCTCCAGCACTTTCTGAATTTGTTTCAGGTTTCCAGCATCTGCAGTTTTTTTTTGTGTTTAATCTAAAATAAAAAGGTTCAACTTAATGAAGGCCCAGTTCCGCCCGAAGGCTTTGACATCAGAATCTAGGTGCCCACTCTGATGCACTGGCAAAGGGGTGCTCTACTGTAGGTGGTGTTAATTTTAACCCAAAGCCCAAATTGCTCAGCCAGGTGGATGTTAAAGATCCCATGCCACTAATTCAAAGAGCAGCAGGTGAGTTATCCCAGGCCAATATATATCAAAGGACACAGAGAAAACAGATTATCTGGTCATTTTTACACTGTTGTTGTCGCAAATTATTATACACAAATCACTAACTGCTTTTCCTACATTACAAAGCTGCCTGCAGCCTACTTTGAGATGTTTAGCAGTCTTTAAAGAACTATGGTAATTTTCCTTTTCATTTTTTTTTCATTCAAGGCTGTACAATAATTCATCTGTAATTAATTTCATGGAGAAATCTATTTCCTGTCACCATATGAAAAAGGACCTTTCAGCATCAGTGTAATGCTGGTCTTTTATTAGTAGAAAGCTGGTGAACTGGTCTGCTGTTAGTTTAAAACTGACCCACTGTCTTGGTTTAGTTAGAAGTAGCCTTCCAAACTTCTTCATCGACGGTACGATTCACTGCCAGCTTTACAAGGATAATGGGCAAGGGTTCTCACAATATTCCTCACTGATCAGCCTCACTCCAGAATAAGTTTTCCTCCTAATTATCTTGTTCTGAGATGTTATTACATGTTGGGGGTGGGTTTTGAACCGGGGTAACCTGGCTGAGAGGTAGGGACACTGCCATTGCACTGCAAGAGTTGCCACTACTGCACAGTCTTAATGCTTTTTTTATGTTTCCCTGATGAGAAATAGTCTGAAAGCAAGTTAAAACAGCCCAGTTAAAAACATTCAAGCACCTGAAATCCCTTAATGAAGTGTGATGTTGATAACTGTGGTCCAGAAGTGACTCAGAGCAGCTCCACATAAGAAAGGTTTTTCTACACCACATGGTCAATAAGGGATTACACTCAATGATAGGTGAGAATCCATTGAGTGAGGCAAAGGCTGATTGAGTATATATGCAATAATAAAAACAGAATTGCTGGAGAAACTCAGCAGGTCTGGTAGCATCTTCAGTGATTTCAAGTAACCTTGTTGAACTATAATCTGGTGTCATGTGACTTCCGACTTTATTATAAAGGATGTAATTGCAGAACACTTAAAAATACACAGTATAATCAAACAGTGAGCAGGGCTTCATGAAATGGAAATCATGCCTGACGAATTAATGAGAGTTCTCTGATTTGGTAAACAGGATATTTGAAGAGACACAGTGGATGTATCCTTGTGAACTTTCAAAGGGCGTTTGAAAAAGTACCACACGTCAGGCTGTTTTAATGAGGTAGGAGCCCATCACATTAGCATGAACAGAGGACTGACTAACTAGTAGATGACAGAGTTGGGAATAAGTGGGGCATTTTCAGGATGACAGTGTGCAACCAGTGAAGTGTCACAATAGAGTGCTGATACCGAATTATTTGCCACATGGGATGATTTGGATGACTTTAATCTTAACTATTACTTTATTTCTTTATTTTTCTACTTATTCCATGAAGGTATTTAACCTTTTAAAACATTGTTTCTTTTATTACTTTGTATCTAAGTTTTTATACCTCGGTACATTTATAACTCAGCTGGCAGCATATGTGGTGATATTATACACTTCCCATTGTCCTTCTGTACTAGAGTACATGTGACACTGAAATTAAATCTGAATCTAACAACAAGTTTGTAGATGGCTGAAAACATTGGTGAGAAGGCAAGTGGTGAGGATGACACAAAGAGCCTAGAGAGGATTACAGACGGGCTAGGTTGGTGGGCAAAATCTTGGCAGATAGAATGTAATGTGGGAAAATGTGAAGTTACGCACTTTGGCAGAAGAGATATTTTCTTCTGAGCAGAGGTTGGGATAGGTTGAGCCTGTAGAGTAAAAAATGAGGTCTGCAGATGCTGGAGATCACAGCTGAAAATGTGTTGCTGGTCAAAGCACAGCAGGCCAGGCAGCATCTCAGGAATAGAGAATTCGACGTTTTGAGCATAAGCCCTTCATCAGGATGAAGGGCTTATGCTGGAAACGTCGAATTCTCTATTCCTGAGATGCTGCCTGGCCTGCTGTGCATAGGTTGAGCCTGTACTCACTGGAGATCAGAGGAATAAGAGGAGACCTCATTGAAAATACCAGATTCTTGGGGGAATTGACAGGGGAGATGTGGAGAAATTGATTCCCCTCGTGGAAGAGACTAGGACCAGAGGACAGTATCTCAGAGCAAGGGGTCGTGCAGATAGGACAGAGATGAGGATGAATTTCCTCTCTCAGAGAGGAGTGAACATGTGGAATTCTACACCACAGAGGGCTGTCGGGGATGGGTCATCAAGTATATTCAAGGCTGAGATAGACAGACTTTTTTTAGCCAGTAAGGGAATCGAGGGTTATGAGGAAAAGGCTGGAACGTGCAGGTGAAGATTGCCAGATCAGCCATGATCTCACTGAATGACAGAGTAAACTCGATGAGATAAATGAGGTACTCTGCTCCAGTGTCATATGGTCTCAAGAAATGAGTTAATAGGGGAGTGAAATGCTCTAACCATGACTTTGCTTTACAACTTGGGCCTATAGCTAAGTCTTCTGTTGGTTCCAGAATAAAAAAGAATTACACTAAACAATTTCATGTGACTTTTACCTTCATTAACCAGTCACTGACAATTCATGGCACAACAGCACATATTTTCTTGCATATCCTGATTTGAGTTGGTAATTGCCAATAGTGGAGCGTTTCATTGTGTTGGCACAGAAACCCATTTACCATGTCATTGGAGGGCTATGGTTCATATCTGCAACTCCTCAGATTACTGATCGCAGTAGGGCAGCGCAGAGACAGATACAGACCGTCTGCTTCACATCAAAGACAAAACAAAATCCACTGAGTGACCATCGACAAATCCCACACCAAAATGTCAAGCTATTTGCTGAGATAGGCCTGATATCTGTATACTGTGGCTGTACTGTGTATGCTGGGTCTCAGGTTGTGAGGTACTCAGGCTGGGGGAGATTGCTCACCCGTCGGTAAGGAAATCAGCAGGAAGTTGACCTGATCCTTGCTGGAGAAACTCAGCAGGTCTGTCAGCATCTGTGGAGAGAAGAGTTAACATTTCAGGTCCAGTGACCCTTCATCAGAAATTAATTTCTGACCTGTTCCAAAAGGGGTCACTGGATTCAAAACATTTATTCTGTTTTCTCTCTCTACAGATTCTGCAAGACCTGCTGAGTTTCTCCAGCAATTTCTGACTTTGTTTCAGATTTCCAGCATCCACAGTTCTTTGATTTTTCTGATCTTTGCAGGCCTTTTCCACAGTGAGATTTCTGTCCCTGACTCTGGGGAAAGCCCAGACCTTGTGAGCTCCCACCAATTCTGGTACCTTCTGTACCTAAGATGGTGCCATAAGCAGCTACTTTGTAAACCTTTCACTGCACTCATGAAAGCACATGTGATAACAAACCTAATGCTAATTCTAGTCCCCTGAGTAATGAAGAACCTATGTCTCTCAAATGCACTCAACAGTGTGGCCTCTATAGCCTACAGGTACATGGGTGGGGGAGCTGGATGAGGGAACTGGTGGAGGATTGGTGCTGGGCTCTACAGTCAGGTAGCAAGTTCCATCTTGCCTTTTTTCATGTAGGTCTTCAAAAGTGGCCTACTCTCTTCCGCTAACAAATGTAACTGCCCTTTAGTTATTTAAGTTAATATGAGAGCAGACAGCTGAGTTCAGCACACCCCAAACCAAGTGTGTTATAGGAGGGAGCTCAAAGTTGGATGAGGAGAGTTGGGTTAGCCATGTGATCCATTTTATGTGTCCACCCCCAACCTCTATCCAAAGATTTGCCCCCAGGTGGGTTAAATAATATCCAAGAGTAAAAAGTGAGGTCTGCAGATGCTGGAGATCAGAGCTGAAAATGTGTTGCTGGTTAAAGCGCAGCAGGTCAGGCAGCATCCAAGGAACAGGAAATTCGACGTTTCGGGTATAAGCCCTTCATCAGGAATTACAGGAAATTTGACGTTTTGGGCATATGCCCTTCATCAGGATTCCTGATGAAGGGCTTATGCCTGAAACGTCGAATTTCCTGTTCCTTGGATGCTGCCTGACCTGCTGCGCTTTAACCAGCAACACATTTTCAGCTTAAATAATATCCAGCCTGTGAAGTGTTTAGGGACACAACAGAGTAGAGGTACTCCATCATTTATGAACAAAATACAAACAACCATTTTGATGTCATTGCTCTCTTCATAGTTGCACTGTTTACTAGAAAATCAATCCGGTATTTTATTTTGGAATGTGCACATGTGTAACTTACCACCACAATGTAGCGCGGCCTGTACTGAATTGTCCCAAACAGGCCCAAAATGACCACGATTATATGAAGGAAGTTCGCCAAAATGGGAGCCCACTGGTAACCCAGGAAATCAAAGATCTGTCTCTCCAATGCTGCCAGCTGGAGAAAAAGCCAAGAAAATACCGTTTAGAAGTTGGAAGTGGAGTCATTCATGTATTCAATGCATTTACAAATACAGTTCACACATCCTCACAATGGCACTGACATTTTAAAGTAAGTTGAAAGGTGACAGGACGTCAAATGGTGAGGTGACTGCCCTTGACATCACGGTAGCATTTTACCACATGTGACATTAAGAGGTCCTAGCAAAACTGGAGTCAACGCAGGGACAATGATAAAGAAAAAAACACAAAGACAGAACCTTCCAGGACCTGTTGTTATGAATCCACTATTCCTTCTCTTTGTTGATACACCAAGGGATTTCTTGAAACATGGTTCAATCTGCATTCCTGAGTCTGGGTCTGGCCTCAATACCTTTCAAAGCTAGGCAACTCTGCATGTAAGCCATTCATCTCCCAAAATATAACATTAACATATAAGGCTCTGGTCAGGCCACATTTGGAATATTGTGCGCAGTATTGGGATTCATATCTCAGCAAGGATGTACTGGCCCAGGAGCGTGTTTAGAGGAGACTCACGAGAATGGTCCCGGGAATGAACAGCCTAACATATGAGGAATATTTAAGGAATCTGGGTCTATATTCAATGGAGTTTAGAAGGATGATGGGTGATCTAATTGAATACTAAATGGCCTGGAGAGAGTGGATGTTGGGAAGATGTTTCCAGTGGTAAGAGAGACTAGAACCTGAGGGCACAGCCTTAGAGCAAAGGGAAGACCTTTTAGAATGGAGATAAGGAGAAACTTCTTCAGGCAGAGAGTGGGGAATCTATGGAATTCCTTGCCTCAGAAGGCTGTGGGGGTCAGGTCACTGAGTATACTTAAGACTGAGACAGATAGGTTCTTGAGTATCAAGGGGATCAAAGGTTACAGGAAGAAAGTGGAAGAATGGGGTTGAAAAACTTATCAGCCATGATTGAATGGCGGAACAAACTCAATGGCTGAATGGTCTCACTTCTGCTCCTATGTCTTATGGTCTTATAAATGTTAACTAAAATATTGCATTTTGATGCCTGACTCAATTGTTTGGTTTTCAATGATTCTGACTAAAACGGTAATTTCAGTTTAGATCATTTTGTTTGTTTCACATTGGTTTCCTGTACTTACCTCACTCTGTGGTCAGGTGATACTGTATCCGTTTTAGTTCAGTATTTTTCCGTTTCTAAAATCATTTTAGACCAAGAAATAACAACCAGATGTTGCAAGTTGAATATTAATGTCTATTTTTTAACCACTATCGTAGCAAAATAAATTAGCTTGCAAATTGACGAATTATTATTATAAAAGTTTTTAAATTCTATCGTGGCCTCATATTTTGCCAACTTCCTACAGCCTTGCACAACTTCAAACTCTCTATGCATCATGAATTGTGGGATCTCAAGGGGGAAGGCAATGGCCAAGTGGTATCATTGCTGGACTGTAATCCACAGACCGAGGGTATGTTCTGGGGAGTTGGGTTTGAATCCCAGATGGTGGAATTTGAATTTAATAAATATCTTGAATTAAGAGTCTAATGATGACCAGGAATCCATTATTGATTGTCGGAAAAATCCATCTGTTACACTAATGTCCTTTAGGGAAGGAAACTGCCATCCTTACCTGGTCTGGCCTACAGACCCACAGCAGTGTGGTTGACCCTTACCCAGTAGGTATAAGCAATAAATGCTGCCTGGCTAGCTGTGCCCTCATCCCATGAATGAATTTTTTAAAAACTAATTTTAATTACTTCACCATTAATGGCTGCTAAGCCCTAACATTCTGGAATTCAGACCGCAAGTCTCTTCACCTCTCTCTTCTTTGGAAGCTGCTAAGCTTTGATCTTTACTAAGCTTTTGATCATGTATCCTGATACATTTGATACTGAGCTGTAAAAAGAAAAATGGTTACTGATAATGCTCTTAAGTGCCTCAAGACATTTGCTTCATCAAAGACACACTCCATATCCTCTGTACAACGTCCTGACTCAACACATTCTTCACAATATTCTGCATGTCCCTCCAAACTATAAGCTCCAATTCCTCAATAGAATTCCTGGATCTGTCACACATTCCTGTTGAATGACCAGATTCCAATCTGTCTGTTGCTGTTTGACTTTTTTTTTCTATCATATACTGTTGGAGCATCATACTTCATCAAACATTATACCCATTACAGCATCTTTGCCAGTCCTTGGCAGTTAAGAATATTACCAATGGTTTATGGTCTATTTCCATTGTAATCTTTGACCCCAATCCATAATCTAACTTTTTTTTTGTTTGCCCACGCTGGTACTAGTGCTTTTTCCTGACTGCAGAAAACTTTTGCTCTGTTTCAGTCAAGTTTTATTTTTAGATTAGATTCCCTATGGTGTGGGAACAGGCTATTTGGCCCAACAAGTCCATGCTGACCCTCCGAAGAGTAACCCACCTTCCTACCCTATATTTACCCCTGACTAATGCACCTAACACTATGGGCAATTTAACACAGCCAATCCACCCTAACCTGCACATCTTTGGATTATGGGAGGCAACCCACGCAGACACGGGGAGAATGTCTATGTGGAGGTTGCACTGTCACCTGAGGCTGGAATTAAACCTGGGTCCCTGGTACTGTGAGGTAGCAGCGCTAACCACTGAGCCACTGTGCTACTTCAAGTTTCTGGATGTACAGCAGACTGGGCTATATTTTCTGTCTTGGGTTGGATTTGAAAGAGTATGTCACAGTACAACTGATGCAGTATCTGTTGGTAATTGCAGGTCACCATGAATTGGTCTTTCTAGGAAACATAGTCTTGATTCTCTCAAAAGGCATTTGTTGATTTCCATGGGAATATCATGTAACTTGGTGCTGTGAGAGCAATCATCACAGAAGTTTGTTCACTGATGCCAGATTTGGCAGAGGATTTCCCAACTTTTGGCTGAATATTCCCATGAACCTCTGCAATTCAAAGACATGGTGGGGTGATGGGAAATTTTGCATGACTGTTTGATGGAGCAGCCTGCTGTTTGATGTGTACACTCAATGTCACAAGAATTTCACGGTATGTTGTAAGAACTCACAGTTTGTTCTATGTCCTGCTTTTTGGAAGGGTTTCAAAGGTGCTGAGTCTTCACCATGTTCAGGACTTGGTTTGACCATGAATTAGCAATTCATCCAAATGACAGATAACCCCTTCCAGTCCTTCTCTAATGCCCTTTGAAACATTCCTGGAGCTGATACCATGTTGAAAGGTGGACAATATCACCCAGTGTGATGAGCATCGACGATAACTTTAATTCTTTGTTGACAGGCAGTTGCCAAAATTAATGTCAAGTAACAATTGTGTTTTTTGCTAGCTTCACCAGACTCTTGACCAGAGATGGCAGAGGGTGGATTTCCATCTTCACTGTTTCCTGTTGGGTGAAGCCAACACTAACTCATATTGGGCCATTGGCTTTGTCCTTCCTGAGATCACTCCTTGATGTAGCATTGCTTCAATGTTGTGCTCCACCCTTTTCTTAAAAACGTGCGTGAAGTTTTCCTTTGAGTGAGTATCACGCAGGAATGGCACCTATCTCTGTCTGATGGGATGAGTACTTCTTCAATTTGTTGAGCTACTGAACAGATCTGAGAATTCTGCTCTGAATCTATCTTTCTTTCTCCCTGGCTATCCAATTTGTTAACCTGACTAAAAAAATTCGAAGCTTTTCGGATGAGTCATGAACTCCTGAGGAATGACCCTTTAGAACTGAGATGAGGAGGATTTTTTTCAGCCAGAGGGTGGGGAATCTGTGGAACTTATTGTTGCGGAGAGCTGTGCAGGCCAAGACAGAGATAGATAGGGTCTTGATTAGTAAGGGGATTAGAATTAGAATGAGCTTTATTGTCCCATGCACTCACGTGAGTACAGTGAAAAGTTTACAAAGTCACTGCTTACAGTACCATCTTAGGTTTCAGATTGTTAGGAATAAATTAGAAAAGTAAAGAAATTTCAGACCTTCAAACCATCTTAGATACGAAAGGGAATAAATTCAAAAAATAAAGAAATGAATTGCTCAGAATTACAGTCCTCCCAAGCAGAGAAGACCGAACATGAGTCCACGTGGGGCGTCATCTCCAATCATGCCAGGCACACCTCCAGACTACAGCAGGCCTCACCTCCAGGCCACACATGCTCACCTCCAGATGACCCCAGGCCTCACCTCCAGGCCACACATGCTCACCTCCAGATGACCCCAGGCCTCACCTCCAGATGATCCCAGGCCTCACCTCCCGACCACGCCAGGTTTCAAATTGAGAATCTCAAGGCCGGGAGTCCACACAGAAGCTGGGAGTCCATGATGAGGCTGGGAATCTGCGCTGGATCAAGGGTTATGGGGAGAAGGCAGGAGAATGGGTTTGAGGAACATGTGAGCCATGATCAAATGGTGCAGCAGACTTGATGGGCAGAATGGCCAAATTCAGCTCCTATACTTCATGATCCTGTGGATGTTTCAATCATATTAAAGGGTTTTTGTGGTTTCTCATCCTTTAAACTCCAACATTACAGTCAACATTTCTTTAAACAAAATCTCCTGTTCCCTGGAGTCAAACAGCTGGAGGAAGTCTTGTTCCAGTCAGAAGACACTGACCCCACTGTCTGACTTGAAGCTTGTTTTATCCTCACTCACTTTAATTTCAATTGTCTAACAATTTCCCCGGGATTCTTTCATTTCTCCCAAGAATGACATTTCATTCCCTCCAGTTTCTTCAGTCTCATGAACGTTACTTGTGCTGCTTCCTTTTTTTTCCTTCGTGTTTTTGAGTTTGTCCATTCTTGCTGGGGCAAACAGCTTTCAACTGTCCTGGAACCTTCATGGAGTCACACACTGTATTGTTGTCAGAACAATCTCCAGAATGATGTAGCCGTTCCTCACCAAGGTGAAAAACACCATCATAGCTGCCACCACCCTTCCCACTCTCAACCCAAGTACAGCTTTAATGTCTGTGCACCAGAAATCATTCTGCCTTAATTGGCTCACTCCCTGCTACCTCAAATAAAATCTCCTTTCCTTGTCATGATTAGGAGGTGCCGGTGTTGGACTGGGGTGTACAAAGTTAAAAATCGCACAACACCAGGTTATAGTCCAACAGGTTTAATTGGAAGCACTAGCTTTCGGAGCGACGCTCCTTCATCAGGTGGTTGTGGAGAACACAATTGTAAGGCACAGAATTTATAGCAAAAGTTTACAGTGTGATGTAACTGAAATTATACATTGAAAATACCTTGATTGTTTGTTGAGTCTTTCATTTGTTAGAATGCTATGATTCCTTTCCTTGTGTTGGGGAAAAATAAGCAATCCAACGGTTAGGTGGTAGTGTGGGGTAAGAAAACGAAAAAAAAATGGGAGCGTCAGGGGTTCTGTTCATTCTGAGAGCTGCCTCTAAGGGAGCTGGGTCAGTGTGTGAAGGACTCTCCATTTTGTGTTAAAGAGGGAGACTGAACTCTGAACAGTCAGTGTATTCATTACCGCTGTTGGTGTTTCCTACTGAGGGGGAGAGTTTTCCTTTTTATCTCTCTCTCCATTGTTTCAAAGTTAAAAATCACACAACACCAGGTTATAGTCCAACAGGTTTAATTGGAAGCACACTAAATTAAACCAATTGGACTATAACCTGGTGTTGTGTGATTTTTAACTTTGTCCACCCCAGTCCAATACCAGTATCTCCAAATCATCCCTTGTTCCTAGACTTTGCTTTGATCTCTTTGTTTTTCTTTATTGTTTGTTGTGATTGTTCTTTTCAGGGTTTTCTTTCTTAAAAAAGATCTCCTTTGCATTTTCTCACCGTAGCCTGCCTTGCTAATGACACTACTTCTGTTGGTGTTAAATCTTCCCTTGGTTGTAAAATGTCGGATAATTTTCCGTCCAATCCCCTGGCCGCAATTCAATCTCTAATCAGGTCATCTTTCAGGAGCCATATTCACAATTATCTGCTAATCGATTCAGCTCATTAGCGAAAGAGGCTCTGCTCACTCCCTCTTTAGGTGCAGTTGTTAAATGATGATCTTCGGGAGGTCCTGCCTAGGGAATGAGTCCTCCATGTGAATAAACATCTTCAGTAGTTCATTCATCTTCATTCATTTGCAGACCTTCAGGAAGTTTTGGAAATTCTGTAGCTCTTTCGAGAACAACAGTGCTATTTTTACAGTATATTTTAAAATCTTACAAATGTAATTTCTTCAACAGGCCAGGAGACCTTCGGCTGTACCCCAAATGGTTGTATATTGGTTTCAGTATTGAATTTCAGTCATTTAAATTCGGATTACTATTTGGTCATCGTTATTGTAATTCAGAAAATGGAAACAATTTAAAAATCTTTCAGCTGTCCTAATTGAACAAGATTACAAGTATGAAGCAATATTTATAATTCAAAATTATGCACTTTCTTTTGAAAAGAAGCACATTGAAATATCTGTGCTGGTACACGGCAATGTTTGTATTTTTGTAATATGCTCCATCAGTTTGAGCGAGATCCTGGGGACAAAAAACATTTTGCAATGTGCACAATTTTGGATACAATTTGCAGCATCACTGATTTCCGCCTGATGTGCCAGACTTTACCCTGGTTTTGCGATCATGTGACATGATATATCCATGCCTGAAAATGTCAGACATGAGACCATCCATCACAGAACCAGAGGAGTCCCAGCTGGAATCATTACTCGTTTACTCAGCTGCAACAGCCCCAGTCCCACACACTTGGCCATCATTTCGCAGCTCAGACACCACTTCATGCCTTACCATCTCACCGTAACACCAGATACAAATAAATATTCCATCTTAATACAGTCTGTAAGGGATTAGCTTGAGCATTACAGAATCTTACAGCCCTTTTTAACAATAAATATACATGACCCTCACCACATCCATTCAAGATTGAGCGAGTATACAGAGGAACAGCGATTATCCGAAGGACACGGGCGGGCACTATTTTGCCCGGTTAATCGAATTCCGGATAATCAAATGACGGATAACACAATTGAGCCAAGCACTGGGACATTGCGATCTTCCTGAATAATCCGATATTCGGGTAATTGAACGCCAGCTAATCGAGGTTCCTCTGTAACTTGTGTATTTTGTAAAGGGTGAGGAATACTGAGAACTTCACCTCACGCAATAATTGGCCACAGATTCCTCAGGGGAAAGTGACGGCTGCAGATGCTGGAGAGTCAGAATCGAGAGTGTGCTGCTGGTCAGGCAGTATCTGGGGAGCAGGAGAGTCGGCATTTTAGCCATAAGCCTGATGATGCACCACACTTTTATGACACAGTTTCTCAAGGTAGACAGCAGCGTAATGACATGAGCCAGGAGCCTTCTGTGATCAACCCAATGACTCCTCCCGAAAAGATGTTCATCATGTCAATGGACAATGGTGGAAGACATGATTGGAATGGTCTATTGGAGCTTTCTTCACCCTTCAACCTGATTTCTCATAACACAGTTGGTGCTGTGCTACTAACCATAAAGGGCAACTCATCACTGTGATAGGCAGAGATTTGTTGATCTCAAGATCAAAGTTAGAGTGAACAGCACAGCTGAAAAGAAAAATAACCAATTCTCCTTTTACAATCAAGTCTACCAAAGAACAACATCAACCTAGGTTCAAGCAGTACCTACGATATAATAAGCACCCTAAGACATCTCACAACAGCATCATAAAGCAACAGGTTTTTGGGCAGAAATGTCCTAGCTCTGTGGGTGCAGGCTTGGAAAGGAAACAGCTGGGAAAATTGCCACCATTTTCTGAATGCATGCTGACTACTGGGAATGTTTCCTAAGGCAGGCTGACAATAGAACCAGCTGCCTGCTCCACAGGGAGGGGGTCAAATAGGTTGGAAAATGCCTCAGAGAGATTCAGTTCTTTAGCCTAAAGCCTCACAATCTCCTGCTTGCTTCAACAGTGACAAAGCTGAAAATGTGTTGCTGGTTAAAGCGCAGCAGGTCAGGCAGCATCCAAGGAACAGGAAGTTCGACATTTCGGGCACAAGCCCTTCATCAGGAATGAGGAAAGTGTGTCCAGCAGGCTAAGATAAAAGGTAGGGAGGAGGGACTTGGGGGAGGGGCGATGGAGATGTGATAGGTGGAAGGAGGTCAAGGTGAGGGTGATAGGCCGGAGTGGGGTGGGGGCGGAGAGGCCAGGAAGAAGATTGCAGGTTAGGAAGGCAGTTCAAGGGAATCCCTTGCTGAGTTCAAGGGAATCGACTGAGACAAGGTGGGGGGAGGGGAAATGAGGAAACTGGAGAAATCTGAGTTCATCCCTTGTGGATGGAGGGTTCCCAGGCGGTTCAACAGTGACAACCTATTCTAATGGGTCTGTAGAGATTAAAGAACTGTTGAGCATCTGATTGGTGGGAATCACCACCATCCTTAAAATGGATGACAAGTTTGGACAAGACTAGTTGGTAGGCTACAATCTGGTATGTTATGCTGATTGTCTGCGTAAGGCAAGTGCAGACCAGGGATTCCCTTTGGGTCCCGAATTTGGTGTCACAAAGTCCATGGTAAATTCTAGCCCATCAGGTGAGATGACCATTAACTTGACCAAACCCTTACAATTTTAGGAGTGACTTAAAAAAACAAAAGTGAGATTTAAGGAGTCAGAGAAATGGAGGGGGGGATTCCGGAGTTTAGGGCCTGTTCAACTGCTATCAGTAACAACTCAACATCATGCTGATTATTAAATTTTCCAATTCCATCATCTAATTTTAACACCTGACATCTTCAGGCACCAAACGATTTGAAAAGGGAAGTGAAAGTCATGAAGCCAATGTGTGATAAACAAAGACAATCTGAGACAAAATAAACATTTAATCAAAAGGCACCAAAACTCAGTCAGGCGTAAAGAATCATTTACAAAATCAGAAATCGATGGAAAAGCTTATCAGGTCTGAGAAGGCTATTCTCACTCGAGCTGAAATGTTAACTCTGATTTCTCTTCACAGATCCTGGCAGACCTGCTGAGCTTTTCCAGCAACTTTTGTTTTTGTTTCTGATTCACAGCAACTGCAGCTCTCTTGGTTTTTTTTTGATTTTGTGAAGAATCCTTTCCATTTCACAGCTTTGTGTAAGTTTCACATATTGGGACAAGGCCATCTGAACATGCTGCAGCTTGAGAAGACAGTGATGCCAGACACGGGAATACGGATGAACTGTATTTTTAGGAAGAGAGTTTTTGGTCAGAACAGAGGACGAAAATGGATTTGTGGAAGAGAAACAGAAGTCTTAGTCTCTCAGCCTCTCGAAAAACAACCGCCAGTGATAAAGCAAATTGGGGAACTACCATCGACTGAGAATCCAGGAATATTGACAGATTTTGCCATTGCTGACTTCATCCTATTTCTTGGATGCTGCCTGACCTGCTGTGCTTTAACCAGCAACACATTTTCAACTGTGATCTCCAGCATCTGCAGACCTCATTTTTTACCCTTCATGAGATATTCATCAAACAATTATGGTCTTGGGTTAAAATCTAATACCTTAAGGCCTCAAAGGAGTTTTTTTGCACATTTATTATCTTCCTATAGTTTTAGAGAGTCTGTCCCGTTTAAACTTTACACCGGTGTTTGTACCTGTGCCTATGTGTTTGATGTGTTTTATTCTTTTTCTTGGGGTTTGTAACTAATAAAATCCCTTTTTCTTTCAATCAAGAAAGTTATGCAAATGTTCCTTAATTCTGACAAATACTTTTATTTGAAGCTGCGTTCTGGAAAGAATTTGAAAAGCTGTTTGTGACAGACTGACTGAAGGGGTTAAAAAGAAATGACTGATTCACCCCTCCCCACCTGGTTGTAACATTGTGCATTGAGATATGCAGTTGTGTGGAGGATTGTGAGTTTGTTGGAAACTCTAGCGTTAGGAAGGGCCTAGCCCAGGAGGGATTTGGAAACAAGGATACAATTTTAAAATGAAGATGTTGCCTGGCTAGAAACCAATGTAGATCAATCGACAATAGGAACAACAAATGAATGAGACTTGGTGTAAAGACATGAACACCAATGATTTGGGTGTCTTCAGGTTTGCAGAAGGTAAAATGCAGGTGACCACCCAGCAATGCATTGGAAGGGTGAAGGCTGAAAGAGAACAAAGGCATTAATGAGGATTTTCGATGACCTTCAACAGGACAGAAGTCAGACGATGTTACAGTGGTGGAAGTAGAAGGTCTGAGTAATGGCACAAATATATGGTCAGAAGGTCATCTTAGAGTCAAACCTGAAATCACAGTTGCACACAGTCTGGCTGATGATCAGATTTTTGGTGAGGAAAAGTCAATAGTTATGGAGCAGAGTTCGGAATATGACCAAAAGCATTGTCTTCACAGTATTCGTTGGGAGAAAATTTCTGCTTATCCAGTACTGGGTATTAGATAAGCTGTCTAATCAGTTAGTAACTTGGCTCATTGGGTGACTTTTGGTGAGGACTCGATTGAGTTCAAGTTTCACGTTTACTGCACTCAATTCCCTGCCAACACTCGCTGATTAAACCTGCATGTGCAGAATGGTAATTAAATAAGGTGCAAACATATTTCTGGCCCCCACAAGGCTGTACCTAATCATCAGTGACTACCTTTAAGAGGGGAGTAATGGAATAAAATTAAACAATAAGCACTGGTCAATTTAGCCCAACAATGAGACTGAATGTACCAAACAGCAAATGGTCTGAAAATTAATCATGAGCATTAGTACAAATTTATAGACATGACAAAGATCTCTCAATCCCCAGGGTATCCAATAGAAACTTAAGTAAATAAATGAGAACCCAGCAGGAAAACTAAACTATTGATGCCAATGAGAACAGGATATAAAATAATGCTTTAAAATTGCATGTGCTTTTATTTATGTGCACACATGTGTACGTCATGTAGTCCAATGCCATGCAGTGCTATGATGGATGAGCTGTCCCATTATCCCTAAGGTTAACTCTAATGGAATTGTCCTACATTCCTCACTCTAAGATGGAAACAAGGCTACACATTTTGAAATATGTGTGTCATTACAGAGAGTGATTTACAATGCACAACATTTTATATTCAGTACAGAAAACTTCATCAGTTCCAATTCTTCCAAAGCCACAGTTACAAACATAAATGCTTAAAAATAAATAGCTATGGTGACCCTGGATTCAAACAGCAATCACAACTGCATTGGTTAGCACTCTTGAATTGTACAATGTTAAATTGTTCTCATGCATGAATCCAGAACCAAATATATACCCCATCCAGATGTCATTAAGTTCATTTTTGACAAAACAAGAAACCAAATCAAGATCCTATTCTGAGTTAGCTTTCAATGACTAATTGAGGTTTATGCAGCATGAATGTTTAAAATACAGCACAGCTACACTTCAGGAAATGTTACAAACACTGGAAAAGTCTGTTCTGGAAGTCTTTGTCAGATTCTGCCATATCTGATTGCTATAACCTTGGACATTTATTTAAAAGATGTATTTAGCAGCACATTTTTCTGAATTGTTTATGTTAATTTCAATTTAACAGGGAGCTACTAACTCAGAAAGTAGCATTTCGAGGGTTAAGTAATCATAGAATCAAGTCTGCATGCCAAAAATATTCTTCCTCTTACACTAGTCCCACTTTCCTGCACTGGGCTTATAGCTTTGAACGTTATGATACTTCAAGTGTTTGTCCAAGTACTCTTTAAAGATTGTGAGGTTCCCCCCTTAACTACTGTCCCAGGCAGCACATTGCAGACCCCCTCAGGGTGAACGATGTTTTCCTCAAATCCCCTCTGAACCCCTGCATTCCACTAAAGTTATGCCCCATACTCACTGACCTGTCGACTAAAGGAAACTGCTGCTTTCTATCCACACTGCCCACGCCCCTCATAATCTGAGGACAGTATGAGTGACTAGCTTGTACTAAATATTTGAAGGAGGAGATTGATCATGTTAGAGTTAGAATCCCTACTGTATGGGAACAGGCCATTCAGCCCAATAAGTTCACATTGACCCTCTGAGGAATAACCAACCCAGATTCATACCCCTATCACTCTCATTTCCCCTGACTAAGACACCTAACCTACACATCCCTGAAGACGATGAGCAATTTACCATGGCCAATTCACCTGACCTGCACATCTTTGGATGGTGGGAGGAAACCGGAGCACCCAGATGAAACCCACGCAGACATGGGGAGAACGTGCATACTCCACACAATTAGTCACCCGAGGTTGGAATCAAACCTGGGTCCCTGGTGCTGTTAGACAGCAGTGCCAACCACTGAGCCACCAACTTATAGCAAAGATGAATTGACCAACAGTAAAAATTCAGATTACATTCCGATCAGTTAAAAGTAGGACTGATTTTCACTCCGAGAATGAGATGTTAACTCCTTGTTGGTGAAGCACTTGCCTGTTTGGGGTGGGGAATGTTAGGATCAAAGAGCAGGCAGCCAAGAGAGCATTGTGGGTAAGAGACTGAATCCAGAATGCTGTGCAGTTAAAAACCTAGATGTTACTGTGGAGTTGAGGTGAGAATCTTTACTCCTCCTAATCCAACCATCAGATAGTGAAGAAGGCGTTTGATATGCTTTCCTTTATTAGTTGAGTACTGAGTATAGGAGTTGGGAGGGCATGTTGCTGCTGTACAGGACATTGGTTGGGCCACTGTTGGAAGATTGCAGGCAATTCTGGTCTCCTTCATATTGATAAGATGTTGTGAAACTTGAAAGAGTTCAGAAAAGATTTACAAGGATGTTGCCAGGATTGGAGGGTTTGAGCTACAGGGAGAGGCTAAACAGGCTGGGGCTGTATTCCCGGGAGCGTCGGAGGCTGAGGGGTGACCTTACAGAGGTTTGCAAAATGATGAGTAGCATAGATAGGGTAAATAGACAAGGTCTTTTCACTGGGGTGGGAGAGTCCAGTACTAGAGGGCATAGGTTTAAGGTGAGAGGGGAAAGATTTAAAAGAGACCTAAGGGCAACTTTTTCACGCAAAGGGTGGTACATGTATGGAACGAGCTGCCAAAGGAAGTAGTGGAGGCTGGTACAATTACAGCATTTAAAATGGGTATATGAATAGGAAGTGTTTTGGAGGGATATGAGCCGGGTGCTGGCAGGTGGGACTAGATTGGTTTGGGATAGCTAGTCAGCATGGACGGGATGGACCGAAGGGTCTGTTTCCATACTGTACATCTCTATGACTACATGACTCTAAGTCATCGTCATCGAGATCTACAGCACAGAAAAAGGCATTTCAGCCCCTCAGGTCTGTGCCAGTCAAAACCAGCCACTTGACTATTTTAATCACTGCCTTATGTCTTATCATAACCATGTATGCCTTGGCATCACAGGTGCACATTTGAATATTTCTTAAATGTTGTGAGGGTTTCTATCTCTGCAAGCCTTCTCAGCAAGTTTCATTTTGAAACTTAATGGAGGCGGCTTCACATAGTCTTCCCAAAATGTTGTCTGATTCTTTCACATCAAGTTTAGGTTAAAGTGCCATTAGAGCTAGCTGTATATTCATGTGGTTCATATATTCACGGCTAATACTAAAGATGCTGCTGGAATCTTGTATTAAAAATGTTAACTTTGTGTCTTTCTCTACAGGTGCTGCAAGGCCAGCTGAGTTTCTTTAGCAATCTTCCGTTTCTCTTTACAATAAATTGTGAATAGGTAGAAACTGTATGGGAAATTATTACCCTAATGCACTTTGTATCTGCCTGAACACACACAGGACAAAACTTTTCACTGTATCTGGGAACATGTGACAACAATAAATCAAATCAAATCAAATGGAGGTGGTTTATTTAAACTATTTCCCCTCTTCTTTCCCAAAGGTGAAGAGAGTTGAAATTGTCCATTAGACATAGGAACAGTAGGCCACTCAGCCCATTGAATTTATTCTGCCATTCGATCAGATTATTGATAGATCTGATGATCCTCAACTCCACATTCCTGCCTTTTCCCTAGAACTCTTGATTCCCTTCCTGATCAAAAATCTATCGATCTCAGCCTTGAATATACTTAACGACGCAGCCTTGACAGCTCTCTCCACAGATTTACTACTCTGAGTGAAGGAGTTCCTCCTCACCACTGTCCTAACTAGGTGACTCCTTACTCTGAGATTGTGTTCTCCTGGGCTGTCCCACAAGGGGTAACAACCTTTCCATAAATACCCTATCAAGTGTGCTAAGAATGTTATATGTTTCAACCTCCTAAACCACAATGAATACAAGCTCAATCTTCTCAACCTCACCTCATTACAAAATCCCGACTTTGGCAAGAGCCCAGTGAACTTTCCCTGGACGACCTGCTAAGCCAGTGTTTCTTTCCTTAGATGGGGGGATAATTTGGATAAAACTGTTCACAGTATTCTGGATATGGTCGGATAGTGTCTTGTGTAGTTTCAGTAAGACATTTTCTACTCCATTCTCTTTAAAATAAAGCTCAACATTTCATTTGCCTTCCCGACTAACAGCTGGATGTAATTTTGTTATTTTGAGAGTTTTGTGATTTACACATGAGGACTCCCAGATTCCTCTGTCCTGCAGCTTATCGGATCTTTCTCCATTTCAATAATATTCAATTCCTTCATTCTTGTTGTCAAAATGCATAACCTTACATTTTCCCTTAATTTATTCCATCTGCCAAATTTTTGCCCAATTCTCGAATTTGTCTGTATCCCTCTGCACACCGTGTCATCCTCACCACTCGCTTTCCCAACTATCTTTGTCTACCACACTTGGCTGCCATACATTCACTTTCCTGATCTAAATCATCAACATGTTTTATAAACTGTTCTAGTCCCAGCAACTAAATCATGTGGCATTCCACTAATTTGATTTGATTTGATTTGGCTGGCATTTGACACACTTGCCTTCATTGCTCAGACCTTTGAGTGTGGGAGTTGGGACGTCATGTTGAGGTTGTACAGGACTTCAGTGAGGCATCTCCTGGAATACTGTGTCAAGTTCTGGTCACCTAGTTATAGGAAGGGTATTATTAAGCTGGAGAAGGTTCAGAAGAGATTTACCAGGATGTTGCCGGGTTTGGAGGGTTTGAGTTATAAGGAAAGGCTGGATAGGCTGGGGCTTTTCTCACTGGAGCGTAGGAGGTTGAGGCGCGACCTGATAAAAGTTTATAAAATAATGAAGGGTACAGACAGAGTTAATGGTAGGTGTCTTTTCCCTAGGGTGAGGGAATTCAAGACTTTTTGGTCACATTAAGGTGAGAGGAGAGAGATTTAAAAAAGACATGAAGGGCAATTTCTTTACAGAGGGTGGTTTGTGTGTGGAATGAACTTCCTGAGGAAGTGGTGGATGCGAGTACAATTATAACATTTAAAAGACATTTGGATAGATACATGAATAGGAAAGGATTGGACCAGGAGGAGCAGGCAGGTGGGACTAGTTAGTTTGAGATTATGTTCCGCATGGTTTGGCTGGACTGAAGGGTCTGTTTCTGTGCTGTATGACTCTGTATATAGTGAAAAATATTGTTTTGTATACTGACCAGACAAATCATACCTAACATAAATACATCAAGGTAATAGAACAGAATGCAGAATATAGCGTTACATCTAAGGATCAACTCTGATAATGAGAGGTCCATTCATAAGTCTGACAAAAGCAGGGCAGAAGCTGCTCTTAAATCTGTTGGTACATGTTTTCAAACTTTTGTACCTTTTGTATAACTGGGGTGGGAGAGGTCTTTGGTTCTGTTTAATTTCAGGTTGAAATCCTGAAAATTCCTCCCTGTGTCCCAACCTTTTTCTTATGAGTTGTCTAATCCTTTATCCATGTTATTTGACAGAGTTTCACACGATGATGGGGTCCAGTTGTTGTGAATACTGGACAAATCAGATCCTGACTGAATCACGCATATTTTGATTTATTTTTGTTACCAAAGCGATACTACTAACTAAAAGGATGAGACGCTGCAGTGTTCATTTACCAAGAATAAAAAACAAAAAATTATTGACAACTAAAATAACGATAACAAAAATATTTCATTCCCTTTTTTGCACAGATTAAAGTATGTTTGAACAATAATTAGAAATTAGAAATTAGAAAAATACAGCGCAGTACAGGCCCTTCGGCCCTCGATGTTGCCCACCTAACCTACACTAGCCCACTTTCCTCCATATGCCTATCCAATGCCCGTTTAAATGCCCATAAAGAGGGAGAGTCCACCACTGTTACTGGCAGGGCATTCCATGAACTCACGACTCGCTGAGTAAAGAATCTACCCCTAACATCTGTCCTAATCCAAGCACTCTCTATAGACTGAACAGAACAACAGCTTTGTGTTAAAATCTGGTTTTCAGACTCAAGAGTGAGCTGGATGAAGTAGATAGGGAGAAGCTGTTCCCACTTGGTAAAGGAAACAAAACGGACGGAGTATCGATTTAAACCACTGGGCAAAAGAAGCAAGGGGGACGTGAGGATTGTTCTTTCACACCGTGAGCTGTTAGGGCAGGAAATGTATTTTCTGGAAATGTGGTGGAGGTTCATTTGAGGCATTGGATTAAGATTTGGATATAAATACTGTGGAGGGATATGGGGAAAAGGCAAGAGATTGGCTTCAGGTACTGATGCTCAATAAATGAGCCAGTACAGACATGATTGGCCAAATGGCCTCTTCCTGCATTATAACTATTCTGTTGATCTGTGATCCAGTACATCCTGGTACAGCTTACAAACATTGTTGCAATTGTAAGATAATTTACTCCCGGTAAGATCCGGCCCAATTCATTTCTAAGATGAATGAAATTACGAAGCAATCAAATGACATGCAACGTTATTAAATTGGAAAAGGTGAAAACACGTTACCCCAGGATGTTGTCAGGAATGGAAGGTTTGAGTTACAAAAATAGGTTGGATAGGCTGGGACGTTTATTTCACTGGAACGTAGGAGGTTGAGGGGGTAACCTTATCGAGATTTGTAAAATCATGAGGAGTATAGATAGGGTGAATGGCAAGGGCCTTTTCCCTAGGGTGGGGGAGTTTAGAACTGGGAAGCATATATTTAAGGTGAGAGGAGAAAGATTTAAAAGGGACCTGAGGGTCAACTTTTTAAAACAGAGGGTAGTTCATACATGGAATGAACTGCCAGAAGAAGTTGTAGATTCAAGTACAGTGACTAAGTTTAAAAGACATTTTACAGGTACAAGGTTTAGAGGGACATGGGACAAGCGCAAGCAAGTGGGACTAGTTAAGTTTGGGAACAGGGATGAGTTAGACAGAAGATTCTGTTTCCAGGCTGTATGAGTTTATAACTATTGAATTATAGTGTCATTAACTTCTTGTGAATGTTTTAGGGAACAATGTAAGTCCAGAAAATGCTGATTTCAGCTGGAGTGAAACAAGGATTACTTTAAAAAGAAGATAAGTGACTTCACAGAACTGTTTGCAGTGCAGTAGGAGCAGACAATGTATTCCCACAGCCTTCAAACCCCACTGCTTCCCCAAGTCGCTTTCCCCACCCTCCCATTACAAAGCTCCTTGGGCTTGGGGAATGGGGCTGGCTGAGACAAGATCTCCTCAGAGTCGAGAGTGTGGCACTGGAAAAGCACAGCAGGTCAGGCATGATTCTTGATGAAAGGCTTATGCCTGAAACATCGAATATCCTGCTTCTCAAATGCTGCTTAACCTGCTGTGCTTTTCCAGCGCCACACTCGCTACTCTGATCTCCAGCATCTGCAGTTTTCACTTTCTCTAAGATCACCTCGGTGTTTGGGATCAGACCTACCTGAGCCAGGGGACTGCTCTCATCCAATTAGAAGCTCAGCCTGTCAATCTTGACTGACCTCCAACTGGGAACTTGCCAGAGAGACTTGAGCCAACTCCCTCGAGGGTGGAGTAACCTTGACATGTTTCGTGTCCAAAGCTCCAGCCTTGCCCGTCCTGACTGAGTAAATCCACCTCTAGGAATGACCTGTCATCTGGCATGAAGGTGTCAATGGCGTGACCATGGATCTCTTGCTTTCCATCCACTGCCTTTCCCTCACCCCATCCTCCCCTTCATATTCCTGTTTCCAGACTCCCAGCAAGCACTACCTCCTCTTGAGAAGATGAGCTACACCAGGTGCCTGATGAAGGAGCACCATCACTCAATCAGATTCTTACAGCCTCCAGCACAGTCATGGGCATCTGTCCTCCAATCGATTAGAAGGATGGCAGTGGCTATATTGGACAGAAACCTGCTGTTTTATTCTGGGAGAGTGCATTCACATTCCCACCACTGCCACTCTGTCAGTGTTTAATGTTAACCATTAACCCACACAGTATTGATCCATGTACAGGTGATATGGTATGAAGCTGTGAATGGTCATCTTCCTCAGTCATCAACAATCTCTCCCACTAAATGTCCCCACTCTTCCCCTAGCCATGCTGCGGTGTACGGGTTAGCACTGAGTCAGAACAGTATGGAGCGACTGAGGCTGAGGACCATTACTAAGGCAATGTACTTGGATGAAGAGCTCAGTTTTATCAATATTATTGGAGGACTTGCTGGACAAGATTATTAGCCAGTAGGTTTTTTTAATTGGAGGGTTTCTGTTTCAGGATTTTGGCCAAGTGAGCACTGAGACACATTACAACAGATGGATTGAACAGATGGAAAACGTGGCATGATTGTCAGGATTGATGACATCCCAAGGGCACTATAGTCTTGGAAATTATTCACAAAGACCGTGTGTGAATGAAGTGGCCCTGCTTATCTTCTCCTTCCCTTCTCCTCCCATGGCGATATCAATGGACTGACTTGTAACAATGGCCATGCCACCATGATAGCGATGTGGTGCAAGCCACAGTAGAGCACCATAAACCTGAGGACACTGTCTGGTGAGTCCTGGAGGGTCCCAAGAGTTTTTCCAAGCAGCAGAACCATTGCTGCTACATGAGGATGCATTGATCCATGATGTTCCTAGTTGTTAAATGGTTCTTATTGTACACATACTGCCCCCACATGGCCAGAGGGTGAAAAGCAGTCATTATTCAGATCGAGCTTTGGTATACTGGATACCTGCTTGCCCAGAAGCAGTCCTCCATGGTGATATGGCTTTCTTCCCTACCCTCAACAGACAGTTCTTCCCTTTGCTGCTGCCATTTCTAAACTGTGCATGGCCCCACAAGGAAGGAAGGACAACAATAGCCCCCTTCCTGACCTAAGCTTCCTGTTAGCAGTTCGACCCCTTTCCTGATCTCTGTCTCAAGACCCAATGCATCACAATTGAAAATCCAAGTGTATTCCAAAATTCCTCTAAGAACACAGTAAGTCCATTACCTCAGCACCGGCAACATCTAAGTCAAAAGGAAAGTAAAAGTTGGATGGAGAACTCTTTAAATAGCATGAGTTAGAGGCTGGTCAAGGGAAATGGTTTCCTTCATGCGAATGAACACACATTCAACTGGGAGGATGTTAGCTGTACCCAGACTCTGAATGAGCTCTGAATGGGTGGTAAGGTTTTTATTTCAGTGTTCCTGCACTGTAATGTTCTTTGTCCTTTGTTGGAGGTTGTTTTTGTCACAGTCTGCCTGTTCTGCAGGCTTCTAGCACATGCACACTATTTCAATGGCAATATGGAGCCACATTTCATTGTGTATGACCCTGTGACTCTTGCTGATGTACTGTATATAGATCCTGTATTTTTCTAGCACCATGTAAGATGCAAAGCAGAAATATATCTGCAGTGGTATTTGAAAAGTTGTTAGGATCACACAGATTTAAATAACACTCAGCATTACAATTTACATAAAGCAAATGGCCATATCAAATGTAACACATTCTTCCAAGTGACTATTATATTACAGGATAATAAAACAGCTGGTTGTAAGCAGGAAATGGATAGATACTTTGCCAAAAAAAGTCATCTCCTTTAGCCATATTAGAAAATGAAGGAGGTCAATGAAGATTATACTGTTTGCAAAGACTTGCGCAATCTCTGCCTTATAACCAAAATCACATCTCACACCTGCTCAGAGTAATTTTCACTATTTGAAATATTTTCAGCCTTACAAGAATCTGGCATTTTATATCTCAGTTCCTCTTTTAAGCCACTTATTGTGATTCTACAGGCCCCAATGGTTTGGGATTAGATTGAAAGGAATGAAGCCACATTGGGATGTACTCAAGCCCTTAATGTAACTGGATAACTGCACTAACTCAGCAGAGAAGCAGACACAACATCACAAAGTTGCACTTGGCAGAAATTCTGATCCTTAGCAGAATTTGTTTTATTTTTAAATGGGGGATAATGAAGCATGTTGCACAGAAAATACATTCGGGGCCCTTTCTCTCATTGTAGCTTCCTGTTAAAGATTTTAGTCAATAAAGCATAGATTAAATGTAGCCTCTCTTTATGTTAGAGGGACATGCTTTTTTTTAAAAAATATATAAATCCTACATTTCTACAATGACATACAATAATGAAATGATCAGTTGCATTTCTTACCAATGCCCAGAGTTTTCACAACTGTTAATTTCATTGAACCTTCTAGAATATGACAAATAAAATTCATCTGCATGTTTGGATCTTAAAAAGTAAATTTTAAAAGTATGTACTTCTTTTTCAAACATGTTGAACCGAAACAAAGTGTTAACATTATTTGGGTGGAAAATGTAGATAAGATGGCAAACTTTCACAATCACAGCAAAAAAGATACCCTTACACAGTTCAAATTTGTTGAAAATTAGAGTTAATTTCTGAATATTTAAGGGATTTGTGATATGTTGAATGTACCTGGTCCAGTTTGAAAGTTTTAGGGTGAATGTTTTTGTAATGTATTTCAACATTCAAGTCCGAAAGTTCAATACATCATGTAAATTACAATGTCATGCACCTATCCAGATTGGTGGCCACTATTTTGAATATTACAATTTTTAGTTGTGGTATACATTTAGGGATCAATCACTATTACAGTAAAATACCACAGCCTCAAATTCCACATTTCCGAATTCCCAAGTCCTGTTGATGATGATTGCTTTGTATAGTACACTGGGTTATAAACAGGTACAAATAGGAAAATGGGTGTCATGAAACATATCAAATTATTTTACAAGTTTAACACAATTTTATTTCCTACATTTTTTGGTTATAGTAGCATCTATCTGAGCTCTATTCTAACAAACAGAATTGAGATAAAGGATTGGATATTGGTGGTGGGGAGGGGGGAACCAGCATTATTCTCACACACTGTCAGGCAGTGCCTCACTCAGGAAGGTATGGAACAAGAGTAGACCAGCACATTCATCCTTTTGTAGATTTGCAGTGATTCACAATGCACTTCCTGAACACAAATTGCAGGCCAGTGGCTCCACGAATGATAACAATGTGGAGGGTAGTTTACAGCAAAATCTGATGCATTGTAACCACCTGTGTCATTTCAAGCTTATGGATCTGGTTCGAAGGTAGCGACGTGGTACAGACTTGGAGGGTTACACCCGAAACATTGACTTCTCCACCTCCTGGTGCTGCCTGCCTTGCTATGTTCACCCAGCCTCCTGCCTGTCCCTCCTGACGCTGCCTGCCTTGCTATGTTCACCCAGCCTCCTGCCTGTCCCTCCTGACGCCGCCTGCCTTGCTGTGTCCCTCTCCCTCCTGACGCCGCCTGCCTTGCTGTGTCCCTCTCCCTCCTGACGCCGCCTGCCTTGCTGTGTCCCTCTCCCTCCTGACGCCGCCTGCCTTGCTGTGTCCCTCTCCCTCCTGACGCCGCCTGCCTTGCTGTGTCCCTCTCCCTCCTGACGCCGCCTGCCTTGCTGTGTCCCTCTCCCTCCTGACGCCGCCTGCCTTGCTGTGTCCCTCTCCCTCCTGACGCCGCCTGCCTTGCTGTGTCCCTCTCCCTCCTGACGCCGCCTGCCTTGCTGTGTCCCTCTCCCTCCTGATGCTGCCTGCCTTGCTGTGTTCTCCCAGCCTCCTGCCTGTCTATCTAAGATGACAATGCCAAGAAAACAAGCCTAAGTGATTCAAGGTTTCTAATCTCGAAAAAGGGATAAATGGGAAATAAATGAAAAAAATGTTTTTAGTGTAAAGTTATGTTAATTAACACAAAACCTCAGTCTTAATTTGGTTATACCTGGAGATGTTAATTAATATTCTATTCAGATTAGCATTGAATATGTCTACACAGCCTTAGTTCAGTAGAAAATAATCCTTCACCTGATTCAGAATTTGTATGAACTGTCTTTAATGAACTTAGGAAAAGGTTATCACATGAATTAGTTTCATGGCCAACACACAAAGCTTCTTGCTAGCACCTTCATCTTGGAGACCCCTGAATGACCCTGGTGGAGTTCAGTCAGTACCTGTGGGTAAGCTTAACTCAGGACAATCATTCTGCTCCCCACAGTAACATGCCGTTCTCTGTAGTGACCTGGTCTCACTGGGTCCAGAAGGGTTTCAATCCTAATTGTGATGGACCTTCAGTTTCCCCCATTACCACCAGGCTTTCCCCCATTACCACCAGGCTTTGCCCCATTACCACCAGGTGTTTTAGTTTCGTTAGGAGGGGATCTCCTTGAGTCCACTGTTGGATATTGTCAGTGGTGACCGGAAGAACAGACTGTTCCAGGGGAGGCCCCACTGGTGGAGTATCTGCCAATGGGGGGCAGTTCAAGACATCCGCCTTAACCACTTGGCCTCCTGGACAGTGTTCTAATGTGTACTTGTGCCAGCAGAGAATAAGGGCCCAATGCTGAATTCAACCAGACGTTCTGGGCAGCACCACCTTGTCTTCCTTCAGTGGCCCCAGCAGGTGTTTGTGATCTATTACTATGATAAGTTCACGTCAACAAAGCTATTGGTGGAACTTCCTCACATCAAATATGATCACAAAACCTTCCTTCTCTCTGGGTATACTTCCGTTTGGCATCAGCCATAGTCCAGAAAGCATACTCTACTGGGTATTCCTGTCCATTGGGCCACTGTGAGCCAACATGATCCTGATAGCGTACGGGGGGACATCGTATGTCAGCACTACCTCTTGTTCCCACTGAAATAACTGTACAGCGACCTGTACCCTGTCACCAAGTCACCCTTCATTTACATGTGCATGGTACACTGGCTGTGGCCAGCCAGCTCAGAGTCAGCCCCTGAAATGAGGAGATTCTAAATCCCCTGGTTATATCGGTCAGCCCAGGTTAACAACCCCAATCAGGGACCTCATAATCAAACAGATCCACTAGGTTCCAATCACTACACCCCCGCACTGTAGGTGCTTTGGACGATTGGATTCTGTTGTAATGTCTTCCTCAATCACAATGCCTAACACACTCTCTGACAGGATCCAAACCAGAGTGCAAGCTATCAGCGTGCTGTCAGTATCATGCAGCAATATGTCAGTGAGAAATTCAATCACATCTTCCCGGCAAAATAAATACAGAATATTTACTGCCTCAAGAATTATATTTTAAAAATTCCTAATACAAATACAGGCCCAGATTTTGATCAGGCAGGGCATCTTGCAATATATGGCATTACTTAAACTTATCCCCAAACCTTATCATTTGAATATATTTTGTGTCATACATTGCTGGGAGGGTGAACTCGTGATGAAAACTGTGTTTTAAACCTCATTGAAAAAGAATCCAAAAGTCAAGGCTTAACATTAAAGTACTGGGAAAGAGACAGGATTGCATGATTGCATAACTCATTTCTTAATCAATCTGTTCAGCGATGTTATTACATACACCTGGAGGAGATGAGTCTCGAGCTCAGGCCTCCTGGCACAGAGACCATAAGACAATAGGAACAGGAGGAGGCCATTAGGCCCCTCGAGCCAGCTCTGCCATTCAGTCAGATCATGCCTGATCCGACATTGGTAAAAACAAGGACTGCAGATGCTGGAAATCAGATTCTGGAGTATTGGTGCTGGAAAAGCACAGCAGGTCAGGCAGCATCCGAGGACAAAAGCCCTTCATCAGGAATACAGGCAGAGTGCCTGAAGGGTGGAGAGATAAACGAAAGGTGGGTAGGGTTGGGGAGAAAGTAACAGAGAGTACAATGGGTGAGTGGGGGAGGGGATGAAGGTGATAGGTCAGGGAGGAGGGTGGAGTGGATAGGTGGAAGAGAAGATAGGCAGGTAGGACAAGTCATGGGGACAGTGCTGAGCTGGAAGTTTGGAACTGGGGTGAGGTGGGGGCAAGGGAAAATGAGGAAACTGATGCCCTGGGGTTGAAGTGTTCTGAGGCGGAAGATGAGTTCTTCCTCCAGGCGTCTGGTGGTGAGGAAGCGGCGGTGAAGGAGGCCCAGGACCTCCATGTCCTCAGCAGAGTGGGAGGGGGAGTTGAAATGTTGGGCCACAGGGCGGTGTGGTTGATTGGTGCGGGTGTCCCAGAGGTGTTCCCTAAAGCGCTCTGCTAGGAGGTGTCCAGTCTCACCAGTGTAGAGGAGACTGCATTGGGAGCAACGGATACAATAAGTGATATTAGTGAATGTGCAGGTAAAACTTTGATGGATGTGGAAGGCTCCTTTAGGACCTTGGATGGAGGTGAGGGGGGAGGTATGGGCGCAGGTTTTGCAATTCCTGCGATGGCAGGGGAAGGTGTCAGGATGGGAGGGTGGGTTGTAGGAGTATGTGGACCTGACCAGGCAGTCACGGAGGAAACGGTCTTTGCGGAAAGTGGAAAGGGGTGGGGAGGGAAATATATCCCTGGTAGGTGGTGGAAATGTCATTGGATGATTTGGTTTATGTGAAGGTTGGTAGGGTGGAAGGTGAGCACCAGGGGGCGGCACGGTGGCACAGTGGTTAGCACTGCTGCCTCACAGCGCCTGAGACCCGGGTTCAATTCCCGACTCAGGCGACTGACTGTGTGGAGTTTGCACGTTCTCCCCGTGTCTGCGTGGGTTTCGTCCGGGTGCTCCAGTTTCCTCCCACAGTCCAAAGATGTGCGGGTCAGGTGAATTGGCCATGCTAAATTGCCCGTAGTGTTAGGTAAAGGGTAAATGTAAGGGTATGGGTGGGTTGCGCTTCGGCGGGTCGGTGTGGACCTGTTGGGCCGAAGGGCCTGTTTCCACACTGTAAGTAATCTAATCCAATCTAAAAGGGGTTTCTGTCCTTGTTACGGTTGACAAGATGCGTTGGAGGCCATCTTTAACCACGTGGAACTGGTCCTCCTGGGAGCAGATATGGCAGAGGTGGAGGAATTGGGAATACAGGATGGCATTTTTGCAGGAGGTAGGGTGGGAAGAGGTGTAATCCAGGTAGCTGTGGGAGTCGGTGCGTTTGTAAAAATGTCAGTGTCAAGTCGGTCGGTCGTTAATGGAGATGGAGAAGTCCAGGAAGGGGAGGGAGGTGTCAGAGATGGTGCAGGTGAATTTAAGGTCAGGGTGGAATGTGTTGGTGAAGTTGATGAATTGTTCAACCTCCTCGCGAGAGCATGAGATGGCGCCGATGCAGTCATCAATGTAGCGGAGGAAGAAGTGGGGAGTGGTGCCGGTGTAATTACGGAAGATGGACTGTTCTATGTAGCCAAGAAAGAGACAGGCATAACTAAGGCCCATACAGGTGCCCATGGCTACCCCTTTGGTCTGGAGGAAGTGGGAGGATTCGAAGGAGAAATTGTTAAGGGTGATGACCAGTTCGGCCAAACGAATGAGAGTGTCGGTGGAAGGGTACTGTTGGGGACGTCGGGAGAGGAAGAAACAGAGGGCTCGGAGGCCCTGGTCATGGTGGATGGTGGTGTAAAGGGATTGGATATCCATGGTGAAGATGAGGCATTGGGGGCTGGGGAAACGGAAGTCTTGGAGGAGGTGGAGGGTGTGGGTGGTGTCTCAAATGTATGTGGGGGGGTCCCTGGACTAGGGGGGATAGGACAGTGTCGAGGTAGGTAGTGATGAGTTCAGTGGGACAGGAGCAGGCTGAGACAATGGGTCGGCCAGGGTGGTCAGGCTTGTGGATCTTGGGAAGGAGGTAGAAGCGGGCAGTGCGGGGTTCCCGGACTATGAGGTTGGAAGCTGTGGGTGGGAAATCTCCTGAGGTGATGAGGTTCTGTATGGTCTGGGCGATGTGGTTTGATGATGGGAGTTTGGGTCATGGCTGAGGAGGTGAGAGGAGGAGGTGTACGCAAGTTGGCATCTGGCTTCAGCGGTGTAGACGTTAGTGCGCCAGATTACCACTGCACCCTCTTTGTCTGCTGGCTTGATGGTGAGGGCGGGATTGGAGCAGAGGGATTGGAGGGCTGTGCATTGTGAGGGTGAGAGGTTGAGGTGTTAATGTCCTGTCGGCAGGTGGAAATGAAGAGGCCGAGGGCGGGTAATAGGCCAGCGCGGGGTGTCCAGGTGGATGCAGTGTGTTGGAGGTGGGCGAAGGGGTCCTCGGAAGGTGGGCGGGAATCCTGATTGTGAAAGTAAGCTCGGAGGCGGAGGCAGCGGAAGAAGTGTTCGACGTCACGGCGTGTATTAAATTCATTGATGCGTGGACGGAGGGGGATGAAGGTGAGTCCTTTGCTGAGGACTGATCGTTCGTCCTCAGTGAGGGGGAGGTCTGGGGGGATGGTGAAAACTCGGCAGGGCTGGGAGCTGGGATCTGGTGTGGGTGTGGAGCTGGGAATAGGGGTGGATCCTGTAACTGGAGTGGGTGTGGTGGTGGGGGCAATGGGGGTGGAATCATGAGCAGGGGTGGTGTTCCTCTCGAGGTTCTGGGGGATGGGGATGGTGACAGTGGGATCTGTGCGGGACGTGTCAGCAGAATGCAGGTGAGTGGCACTGGTGGGGGCGGAAGTGGTGACAAACACAGCAGTGGGGGGATGGAAGTCACTGAGCGTGTGACATCAGCGATGATGTGATGGGCGGAAGTGATGTCACGTGTGGTCCATGGGGAATTGTGAGGGGCGGAAGTGATGTCATGTGTGGTCCATGGGGAATTGTGAGGGGCGGAAGTGGCTGTGGAAGGATTTGTGAGGGGCGGAACTGGCGTCATCGATCAACGTGGGGATGGTAGCTGCAGCAGCCGCATAGCTAATGGTGTCCGAGCAGTTCCAGAGGCCAGGGGAATCTTCTGTAATGTTTGAGGAGCACCGGTTATGGAGGGGCATAGATAAAAGTTTGTTGTACTTACAGTTTTTGATTTTTGAGATGGTGTTGAAATACTGTTTGTTGAGAGTATGAATTCTCCTGAGGATGTAGTACAGAGTGGGTCCTTTGCAATTCTGAGACAGTGTGGCCCTCAGCTGAGGCAGGGCTGACTGTAGAGAGGTTAGGTGCCGGCGCATTGCTGAGAGTGTGGAGTTGAGGATCTTGAAGGAGAACTGTAGCTGGTGTTTTTGAATCTGCAGTCTGTACTGTTTGTCCTGTTTGGGTCCGAACTGTGCTGGTTTGAAGGTGGTCCGGAGTCCGCGTGGGATGAGTTGGTTACGGAGGCAGGCACTGAGGAAGCAAATGTGGCTGTGGTAGCGAGTTTGTTTCAGGACATGGTTGAAGAGCTTCAGAGGAGAGGAAATGACCTGGGAGTTGCAGTGGGAGAGGGACTCCCTGAGATTCTTGTAGAGAGAGGAGGAAAACTTCTTCAAGGCAGGCATCCTTGCAAGAGGATTCACAGTCGGGTTAAAATCAACGAGGCAAAATCAATGACTGCAGATACTGAAAACCAGATTCTGGATTAGTGGTATTGGACGAGCACAGCAGTTCAGGCAGCATCTCAAAAGCAGGAAAATCAACGTTTCAGGCAAAAGCCCTTCATCAGGAATCCTGCCCTTTCCCCATAACCCTCAATTTCCTGACTGACCAAGAATCTCTCTATTCAGTCTGAAGTATACACAAGGACTCTGCTCCCCACAACTCTCTGTGGCAAGAAGTTCCAAAGATTCATGACCCTCTGAGTGAAGAAATTCCTCCTCATCTCAATCTTAAATCTGTGCCCCTTTATTCTGAGACTGTGCCCACTGGTCCTGGAGTCTCCCATGAGGGGAAATACTTCTCAGCATTGACCCATTTATCAAGCTCCTGAACAATTCTGTAATGTTTCAGTGAGATCATTCTTCAAAACCCCAATGAGTAGGGCCCCCTTTTATGAAGTCATACTGGCTCTGCTTGATTAGAATATGATTTTCCAAACGTCCTGCTGTTTTACTTACTTAATAACTGATTCCATTTTTTCCCAACAATAGATGCTCGGCTAAGCAGCCTACAGTTACCCACATTTTGTTTTCATTTTGAATATGGGTGTCACGTTAGCAGTTTTCCAAACCTGAGGTTCTTGTCCAAAATTTAACAATGCTTGAAAAATTATAACTCATGCATCCACTATCTCTGTAGCTCCCTCTTTTAGGATCTGAGATTGCAAGCCACCAGGGCCAGGGGACTGCCTTTTGCTCCATTAGTTTGTCTAACACTATTTCTTGACCGCTGGTGATAATACTTAATTGCTTTCCCATTTTCTTTTGTATTAATGGGATGTTTGATATATCTTCCAATATAAGGAGTGATGCAAATTACTGTTTAACTCCCCTACCATTTTCTTGTTCCCCAAAAGCATCTCCAGATACATTTTCTAGCAGTAATTACCACTGCACCACATCTGCCCCACTAGATTTAAAGTCTGATGTGTCAAAGTCAGCAAGATTAGCCACTGCAAGGACTGAATACACAACCTTGACATCACTAGCACCACACTCTGACTGACTCAACTACCCAGCCACCACAAGAGATGGATTAGAAACTGGATTCAAATCCGAGCTGCCCCAGAGGAATGTCATCATAAATCTTAACAGATTCATTTAAAATATCTAAAAGCAGAATAGAGCAAACTTTCAGCAATTTATGGCTACTTGTGAAGCAAATGAACAGCTTATCCAATCACCACATTTATGTTAAACTCGCTTGTCCTTTTGCCAGCAAATTCTGGCTCAGTACCTGATTTTATTTGGAGTTTATTTCTAGCTTTTGTCCCAGTCACGAATGGTTCAATCTGCTTGCTCTTCCAAGAACTGCCTCCATTTAAAGACAATTTCTTCATCAAACAAGCAAATACAGGGGCCCCATTATTAATCTGGACTCTGCAGCTGCTGGTTTGTCATGGTAAATCTCCTCTCCTTACACACAATCTCAATTAAACACTGAACTAATTACTGAACATGCCTTTAAAAGGGATGGATAATTACTATGATTTTATCATAAAGTGTTTCTTGAAAACATTAGGTCCAATCGAAACAAAAACATCAGACAACGATCTCACCAAACAGATGAAAACAAACAGAGAAGCAAGGTGGATGTTCATACTGTCCAATAAAACAAAATGGGCAGTGAATTCACTCACATCCATTTCACATGATAACAAAAAGGCAAAATCTAACTTTTCATAGGAGAAAGCGAGTGAATTGTTCCTGTTCCTCATCTCTTACTGTACATTAGTTTTAACAGTTCACTTGCCTGTTATGGCAGTGAAGGAATGTGGTAACGCACACATGCCATAGCATTGTAAAACATCGCGTCAATTTATTTTATGGGTAAAGTAGAATTTTGTTCTATTTGCGTTTTGTAAAATAAATCCTAGCTTCCTTCCTTTGCCTCAAGGCACTGACGTACACATGCTGCTACACTCAGGCTCCACCATCTTCAAGGCACAAGTCAGGAGTGTGATGGAATACTCCCCACTTGCCCTGGATGGGGGCAGCCCCAAGAACACTCATGAAGCTCGACACCAACAAAGACAAAGCAGCCTGGTTAATTGGTCCCACATTCATAAAGATCCACCACTGATGCTGAGTAAGAGTGTACTATCTACAAGATATGCGGCAGAAATTCACCAAAGATCCTCAGACAGCATCTTCTAACCCATGACCATTTCCATCCAGAAGGACAAGGGCAGCAGATACATAAAAAAAGCATCTCCTGCAAGTTCCCCTCCAAGCCACTCCATCTGACTTTGAACTATGTTGTTACCTTCAGTGTTGCTGGGTCAAGACCCTGGAATTCCCTCACTAAGTTTTTATGGGAAAAACTCTCGCACATGGACTGCAGCGGTTCGTGAAGGAGCTCACCCCCACCTCCTCAAGGGCAACAAGGATTGGGTAAGAAACATTGATCTTGCTGGTGATGCTCATGTTCTGTCTGGTAAATTTTTTAAATGGGCTATTAATGATTTGGGCTGAATTTTATACAGAACATAGAACATTACAGCACAGTGCAGGCCCTTCTACAGAACATAGAACCCATCCTTCTATGCTGGTCATTTATAAAATGACAAACAGCAGTGGCCCCAAAACAGATCCTTGTGGTACATCACTCATAACTGAACTCCAGGATGAACATTTCCCATCAACCACCGCACTCTGCCTTCTAGCCAATTTCTGAACCAAACCGCTAAATCACCCTCAATTCCATGCCTCTGTTTTTTCTGCAATAGCCTACCATGGGGAACTTTATCAAATGCTTTACTGAAATCCATATACACCACATCAACCGCTTATTCGGCCCTCAGTGTTGCACTGACCTGTGGAACCAAACTGAAGCCCATCTAACCTACACTATTCCATTCACATCCATATGCCAATCCAATGAACATTTAAATGCCCTTAAAGTTGGCGAGCCTATTACAGCTGCAGGCAGTGTGTTCCATGCCCCTACTACTCTGAGTAAAGTAACTACCTCTGACATCTGTCCTATATCTATCACCCCTCAATTTAAAGCTATGTCCCCTTGTGCTGGCCATCACCATCTGAGGAAAAAGGCTCTTGGACATTTTTCCTATCTAACCCTCTGATTATATGTTTCTATTTAGTCACCTCACAACCTTCTTCTCTCGAACAAAAACAGCCGCAAGTCCCGCAGCCTTTCCTCATAAGCCCTTCCCTCAATACCAAGCAACATCCTTAAGAAAGAACCCTTTCCAAAGCTTCCATATCCTTCCTCTAATGCGGTGACCAGAACTGTACCCAGTACTGCAAGTGCAGCCGCACCAGAGTTTTGTACAGCTGTACTATGACCTCATGGCTCCGAAATTCAGTTCATCTACCAATAAAAGCTAACACACCGTATGCCTTCTTAACAATCCTATCAACCTGGGTGGCAACTTTCAGGGATCAATGTACATGGACGCTGAGATCTCTCTGCTCATCTGCACTATCAAGAATCTTACCATTAGCCAGTACTCTGCATTCCTGTTACTCCTTCCAAAGTGAATCATCTCACATTTTTCTGCATTAATCTCCATTTACCACCTCTCAGCTCAGCTCTGCAGCTTATCTATGTCCCTCTGTAACCCACAATATCCTTCGGCACTATCCATAACTCTTCCGACTTTAGTGTCATCTACAAATTTACTAACCCATCCTTCTACCCCCTCATCCAGGTCATTTATAAAAATGACAAACAGCAGTGGTCCCAAAACAGATCCTTGTGGTACATCACTCAGAACTGAACCCCAGGATGAACATTTCCCATCAACCACCGCGCTCTGCCTTCGAGCCAATTTCTGAACCAAACCACTAAATCACCCTCAATCCCATGCCTCCATTTTTTCTGCAATAGCCTACCATAGGGAACTTTATCAAACCCCTTACTGAAATCCCTATACACCATATCAACCACTTTACCCTCATCTACCTTTGGTCACCTTCTCAAAGAACTCAATAAGGCTTGTGAGGTATGATCTACCCTTCACAAAACCATGTTGACTATCTCTAATCAACTTATTCCTTTCTAGGTAGTTATAAATCCTATCTCTTATAACCTTTTCCAACACTTTACCCACAAACAAAATATGGCTCATTGGTCTATAATTACCAGGGTTGTCTCTACTCCCCTTCTTGAACAAGGGGACAACATTTGCTATCCTCCAGTCTTCTGGCACTATTCCTGTAGACAATGATGATATAAAGATCAAAGTCAAAGGCTCTGCAATCTCCTTCCTGGCTTCCCAGAGAATCTTTGGATAATTCCCATCCAGCCCAGGGGACTTATCTATTTTCACACATTCCAGAATTGCTAACACTTCCTCCTTATGAACCTCAATCCCACCTAGTCTTGGAGCATATATCTCAATATTCTCCTCAACAGCATGAATACTGATGAAAAATATTCATTTAGTGCTTCCCCATCTCCTCTGACTCCAAGCACAATTTCCCACTACTATCTTTGATTGTCCCTAATCTTTCTATTGTGATTCTTTTCTTCCTGACATACCTATAGAAAGCTTTAAGCTTTAAGCTTTTCCTTGATCTTATCAGCCAATGACTTCTCATGTCCCCTCCTGGCTCTCCTTAGCTCTCTCTTTAGGTCTTTCTTGGCTAACTTGTAACTCTCTAGCACCCTAACTGAGCCTTCACGCTTCATCCTAACATCAGCCTCCTTCTTCCTCTTGACAAGAGCTTCAACATCTTTAGTAAACCATGGCTCCCTTGCTCAACCACTTCCTCCCTGCCTGACAGGTACATACTTGTCAAAGACACACAGTAGCTGTTCCTTGAATAACCTCCACATTTCAATTCTGCCCATCCCCCGCAGTTTCCTTCCCTATCATATACAGCCTAAATCTTGCCTAATTGCATCACAATTACCTTTCCCCCAGCATTAACTCTTGCCCTGTGGTGTATACCTACCCCTAGGAGAAAGTAAGGATTGCAGATGCTGGAGATCAGAGTCGAGAGCCTGGTGCTGAAAAAGCACTGCAGTTCAGGCAGCAACTGAGCAGCAGGAAAATCGACGTTCTGGGGATAAGCACTTTCCTGATGATGGGCTTATGCCCAAAATGTTAATTCTCCTGCTCCTCAGATGCTGCCTGACATGCTGTGCTTTTCCAGCACCACACTCTCAACCCATAAACCCATCCCCATCAATTGCTAAAGTAACTGTAACCAAATTGTGGTCACTAACATCAAAGTGCTCACCTACCTCCAAATCTAACACCATTATCCAGCACCGAATCCAATGTGGCCTTGTCCCTGGTTGGCCTGACTACATACTGTGTCAGGAAACCCTCCTGTACACATTGGATAAAGACTGACCAAATATATAACCTCACTTACCCAGCAGTCCCATACCCACTCCTGCTCAGTGTGCATTCTGACTTTACGAGGTAAGTTTTTATACTTTAAATTTACCTTCCCATCAGGCCCCTGGTCCTTGCTGTTGCTCCTCCCACTGCAACTGCCACCAATAAAATGAAGCCACTTCCCCGTGGGCGTGTTGCAGAAGGAGATGCCCTTAAAATGCCTTTCCCAACATTTTGTACCATTTTAGCAAAACTCCTGACTCTTATTTGATTTGAGATACAGTGAAAAGTATTGTTTTGTGTGCTATCTAGGCAAATCACACTTTACATAAATACATCAGGGTAATAGAACAGGACACAGAGAAGGTGCAGAGAAAGACCAAATCTAATGTATGAGAGATCCGTTCATAAATCTGATAATATCAGGGAAGAAGCTGTTCTTGAATCTGTTGGTTAATGTTTTCAAATGTATGTATCATCTGCCCAATATCAGAGGCTGGAAGAGGGTGTAACCGGGTGCTCTTTCCCAAGGCAGCAGGAAGTATAGATGGAGTCAGTGGATAGGAGGCTGGTTTGTGGGATGGACTGGGCTGTGTTCACGTCTCTGTAGTTTCTTGTGGTCCTGGGCAGAGCAGTTGCCATACCAAGCTGTGATGCATCCGGATAGAATTCATCCTGTGGTGCATCAATAAAAATTGGTGAGAGTCACTGTGGACATGCTGAATTTCCTTAGCCTCCTGAGGAAGTGGAGGTGTTGCTGTGCTTTCTGACTGTAGCATCAATGTGGATGGAGAGGGACAGACTGTTGGTGATATTTACTCCCAGGAACCTGAAACTCCTGGCTATCTCCACCTCAGCTCCGTGAATAGAGACAGGGGCGTGTCCTCCACAGTTCGATGACCAGCTCCTTTGTTTTGCTGACATTGAGGGAAAGATTGTTTCTTTACACAATGTCACTAAGCTGTCTATCTCCTTCCTGTACTCCAACTCATCATTGTTTGCGATCTGACCCACTAGGGTGATGTCATCAACAAATATATACATGGGGTTAGAGATGAATTTTGCCGCACAGTTGTGAGTGTGTAAGGAGTACAGTAAGGGGTTGACTATGCAGCCTTAAGTGTTAGGTCTAGACCAATAAAGGAAAGCATCTAGTATGTCTGTAATACCATCTTATCTACCTGTTCTGCTATCTTTGGGAATATGTAAGCATTCAATATAAAGTCCTTCTGTTCCTCTCCATTCTCAATACTCTTTCATTTATTTCCTCACCTGGTTTAATCTTATTAAATCTATTATCTCATGCTCCTTGAATTCCAGTTGCCACTTTCCTATACCTGACCAGTACACTGATAATTTCCTGTAATCTAGAGAATCCTTCCTAACTATAAACGACACAACCAATTGGTGTATCATCTGCAAGTTTCCTAAACTCGCTTCCCACAGTCTAACTTATTTCTCTATACTATGAGTACATCAAAACATTCTTAATCTATAATCCTTCACTTTCTTACACTGAGGCAATGTTGAATCCAATTTCCACTTTTCCTTGGATCCTGTGTATTTTTCATTTATCGAAACCTTGCTAAAATTCATGTAGACAACAAATGCACTAGTTTCATGATCTCCCTTCATAGTTCTCCAAAAGGTCATTCATGTTGGCCAGAAATGACCTTCCCTTAACAAATCCATGCAGACTGTTCGAGCTGAATCCATATCTCTTCAAATGGAAATTTATTCATTGTATTTTTATCAATAATTTATCCCACTGTAAAATCTGGAATGATTAGCCTGCAATTATGTTTTCTTGCTCTTTCAGAATTGATGTACCATCAGCTGATATCCAGTCCTTTGTCAGTATGTCAGGATCAGAGATAATTTGATAGACATAGGCAGAAGCTTTGTTTTTTTTTATATTTCGCTTGCTTTCTTTAGCATTCACATAATGTGGGAAAACAATTCTTTTGTATATGGAATACTTAAGAGTGATCAGTGAAAGAGTTAAGCAATAATTGTCACATTCAGTTACAGAATTTGAGTATTACTGAAAAAAAGACACGATTTTATCAAAGCTTTTCAAATTGCAACTGTCAGGATAATTTGCAATACGCCCCGAAGTGAACACAAAACAACATTGATACTGTATGAGAGGAGTGTGCTGACTGATTGGTAAGTGGAGTCTGATTGGTTGGTACATTGCCATGGAGAAGGCACCAGCTCGATGATGATTGGCAAGTTTTGTTTAAATTTTAACAAGGCAACTTGACTCTGTTTGACCAAGGCATCACCCTGAGAAATAATCCAGAATATTTTCTGGAATTGAGAGAAGTGCAATGAATAGCTATGTTTCTTTTTGTTTCGCACTGCTGCCTCACAGCGCCAGGGACCTGGGTTTGATTCCACCCTCGGGTGACTGCCTGTGTGGAGTTTGCACATTCTCCCCGTATCTGCATGGGTTTCCTCCCACAGTCCAAAGATGTGCAGGTGAGGTGGATTTCCCCATATTGTGCAGGTTTGGTGGATTGGCCATGGGAAATGTAGGGTTACGGGGGGTAGGCTGGGTCCAGGTGGGATGCTCTTCAGAGGGTTGATGCAGACTCAATGGGCCAAATGGCCTCTATCTGCACTGCAGGGATTTTCTGATTCTCTCAGCAAATTATATTAATATATGCAGCTTCCAAAATGCAACACACTACAAGCTTGCTTGATTAATGGATGGCACTGCTGCCTTACTGCACCAGGGACGCATGTTCAATTCCAGCCTCAATTCCAGCCTTGGGCGACTGTCTGTGTGGAGTTTGCACATTCTCCCCATGTCTGCGTGGGTGTCCTCCTGGTGCTCTGGTTTCCTCCCACAGTCCAAAGATGTGCAGGTTAGGTGAATTGGCCATGCTAAATTGCCCATAGGTTAGGTGCTTTAGTCAGAGGGGGGTGGGTTACTCTTCGGAGGGTCGGTGTGGACTGGTTGGTCCGAAGGGCCTGTTTCCACACTGTAGGGAATTTAAATAATCCCATGCTCAGGTCCATGCCCCTAACAACCCACCCTCCCATCCTGGCACCTTCCCCTGCCACTGGAGGAATTGCAAGACCTGCGCCCACACCACCTCCCTCACCTCCATCCAAGGCCCTAAAGGAGCCTTCCACATCCATCAAAGTCTCACCTGAACTTCCACCAATGTCATTTATTGTATCCATTGCTCCCAATGCAGTCTCCTTTACGTTGGGGAGACTGGACGCCTCCTAGCAGAGCGCTTTAGGGAACATCTCCAGGACACCTGCACCTATCAATCCCACCGCCCCATGGCCAAACATTTCAACTCCCCCTCCCATTCTGCCAAGGACATGCAGGTCCTGGGCCTCCTCTATCACTACTCCCTCACCACCCGACGCCTGGAGGAAGAACATCCCATCTTCTGCCTCAGGACCCTTCAATCCCAGAGCATCAATGTGGACTTCACCAGTTTCCTCCTTTCCCCTCCCACTACCTTACCCCAGTTCCAATCTTCCACTTCAGCACTGTCCTCATGACCTGTCCCACCTGTCAATCTTGCTTCCCACTTATCCGCTCCACTCTCCTCTCTGACCTATCACCTTTACCCCCATCTCCATCCACCTATTGCACTCACAGCTACCTTCTGCCCAACCCCAACTCCCTCCCATTTATTCTCCACCCTGAGGCTCCCAGCCTCAGTCCTGATGAAGGCTTTTGCCTGAAATGTCTCTTCTCCTGCTCCTCGGATGCTGCCTGACCTGCTGTGCTTTTCCAGCACCATTCTAATCTAGACTCTAATCTCCAGCATCTGCAGGACGCCCTTCTGCCTGCCTATTAAGTCTATGTTATCTGTCAGTATGATTCTTTGCACACTTAGCATTAGTTAGTAAGGTTCTCCAATTGTGAAATCACATCTAACATTGGACACTGTGTTTTGAGATTTGTAAGTGTGCTCACTGAGGACAGTCAGCATCTGATTGTTGCAAACAGCTGAAGGGATATGCTGCTTGATACAGTCTTTGTGGTGTTATCTGAACAAAAGATAATCTGATATTGTCCCACTCTCATCAGTGATGGCAAGAATCTCATTACTGCTGACAATTGCAGTGGTCAAGGCTGCTTGGATGCTAGCTCTGCGTCTCTGTACCTGCTTCACCTGCAGTCACACCTTCTTGTCCATGAGCACTGACCAACTTTGAGTTGTCTAATCTGAGCAGTTTGATTGCTTCCTGTAACTTGTGCCCTTTCTAATGTGGCACAATGCCTGCCACTCAGACTGTAGCTCCTCAACTCCCAGCTGAAGTTCTTCAAGTTACAAACACTGACCCCAGTGGCACAGAGGTGTCTGTTCATAAGTCACTGAGAGCTAGCATGGCGGGGGAGGGGGTGCAATTCAGAAAACAAAGCTTTGACTACAAGACAAAAAGCCACAGAGTTATAGAGCACAAAAACAGGCCTTTCAGCCCACCATATCTATGCTGGCCAACAAACACCAAAGCAAACACTAGAAATTGCTGGAAAATCTCAGCAGGTCTGGCACCAACTGTGGAGAGAAATCAGAGTTAACGTTTTGAATCCAGTGACCGTTCAGAATTGAATTCTGAAGAAGGGATATGTTGAAAAGTAAGAAACTAAACTAAGGGTTCATGTTTTCTGTCTCTTGACCCACCATGGTATGAAACGTTTATTTTAAATTTAGAAATAGAATGCCAAGTGTTTTTATGGTGTAGTGGTAGAGTCCCTGCCCCTGAGTCAGGAAGTTTGGCTTCAAATACCACCTGCTCCAGAAAGGTATAACATTTCTGAAGAGGATGAATATGAAAATGACAAGAAATCAAACCCAGCGGCCTATTAGTCTGTAGTTACCTTCTGACTTAGATCCTGCATACTGAAATGGTCAGTTAAAGCAAAGAACTGATCGGGTTTGTGAGCAGACCCAGTGTGAATTTGTATTGTTTGGAAAGGACGGTCAAACATGGTCATACAGCATGGAAACAGACCGTTCAGTCCAACCAGTCCATGCCAACCATAATCCCAATGTAAACCAGCCCCCACCTGCCTGCTCCTGGCGCATATCCCTCCAACCTTTCCTATTCATGTATTATCTAAGTGTCTTTTAAACATCATAACTGTACCTACTTCCTCAGAAAGTTCATTCTACGCACAAACTACCCGCAATGTTAAAAGATTGCCCCCCCCCCACCGTGTCTTTGTTATATGTCTCACCTCTCACCTTAAGATATGCCCTCTAGTCTTGAAAATCCACACATACCAGGAAAAAGACACCCACCATTAACCTTATCTATACCTCTCATGATTTTATAAACCTGTGTCAGGTCACCTCTCAACCTCCTATGCTCCAGTGAAAAAAGTATCTTTATAACTCAAACCTTCGATACGCGGCAACATCCTGGTAAATCTCCTCTGAACCCTTTCCAGCTTAATTATATCCTTCTTATGATGGAGTGAACAGAACGGGACACAATATTCCAGAAGAGGTCTCACCAATGTCCTGAACAACCTCAACATGACGCCCCAATTCCTATAAACAAAGGACTGAGCAATGAAGGTAAGTGTGCCAAATGCCTTGTTAACTACCCTGTCTATATGTGAAGCATACTTCAAAGGATTATGCACCTGAACCATTGGGTCCCTCTGTTGTTGAACACTACACAAGGCCCTACTATTAATTGTGTAAGCTCTACCCTTGTTTGTTGCAGCAAAATGCATTTATCCAGATTGAATTTCATCTGTCATTTTTCTGCCCATTGACCCACTTAGTAAAGATCCCTTTGTAACCTTAGAAAACTTTCTTCACTGTCTACTACACCACAGATTATGGTGTCATCTGCAAACTTACTAACCATTCCTTCTAAATTCTCATCCAAATCATTGATATAAATGACATACAAAAGTGGACCAGAACCGATCCCTGTGGGACACTGCTGGTCACAGGCCTCCAGCCTGAAAAACAACCCTCCACCACCACCCTCTGTCTCTGCTGTTAACCCAATTATGTAACTAATTAGCAAGCTCACCCTGAATTCCAATATGGGGAAAGTCTCACTAAATAAAAATTGGGGCCAAATACAACGGATTGGTATTTCCATTTCTGTAAATTTCTCTAAAAGAAAAATGCTTCCACCGCTGTTATCTTTCAATTTTAACTGAGCAATCTTTTATTCTTAACATTACAAATCTTGCCATGTTTAAATTGATGCATTTTATTTCATGCTTGCTGAAGCTTGGCCAAAAAGAGGTGTATTTTTTCACAGTTTGATTAGTGTAGTCTCTCCTGCCATCAATGATCAGAACTTCAGAAATACAATGATCAAATAAATCCATCACAGTGCATGATCATGGTAAAGGCACAGAGATGAATTGACATCTCCTCACTTTATGACTGACTGAACGAATTATTTTGCTTTTCAGTTTAAATATAATGTGCTTTTCAAACCCTTTTACACAAAAAAGATGTCAGTGCACTTTTCCTGTTATTAATGATAGTGATAGGACAGCATATGACATTGATTCATTAAGCTATTAAAATGGTCATTATCATTCTGAGACAGGGTTGTGCATGTTAGAGTCTGCAAGAGGCAAATGCAGTAAAAATGATTCTACCACTTGTTTTTTTTTACTGAAATGTTTTCTGTAAGTCAGCAAAATGTTTACTATATGGAGAAATAAAAACATCCTTAAAGCAAATTTTTATACGTAAATGAAGCTAGGATATGAGTCAGGTGCAATGATTAATGGGTTGATTTCCCTGACTATTAACTTTGAGAAATACATATTTCCCTGGGCACCATTACTCAGAACAAAGGGACAGAAATGCATCTTTTGTTAGAATTCTAAACTCTTACATTGCTTTGAGATGTTTAGTGCTTTGTACTCGAAGTGGGATTGGATCTCGATCTACATTAGGTGCAGGCTCAATGTGTTGATGCTAAGAGACATTTCCAACGTTGAGTTACAAGGAGCTTTCTATTGGATGCTGCCACATGCAAGGTTTTAGAATGAGTCTTTTGCTGTGTTGTGCCCTTTGATTTGCTCTAGGCACAGTCTCTGTCCATTGGGAGGCTGCAGTGACGGTTCCCTTATCAATGCTTTGGATTGCTGACTTCCAGCTGCAACCAACTGCCCTGACCTTGTAAGAAAGACACGTGGCTCTACATTCTAGAGAAAAGCAACATAATTCAAATTTCTCATGCTTTCTACTAGCACTAGATCTGAGCACCATCAGTGGGTCAGAAGGACATAGGTACATCTATTTTAAAGTTCCTTTGAATCTGCTTTATCCCTCTTAAAGGAGATCGCTACATTTGTGTGATAGTTTCAATTCTCATACTAAGTATGCAAAATTACCAATTTGGTGCCTTCAATTTGAGGTATTTTTGAAAAAAAAAGTTCATATCTATATTAAATGCATACCCATTTGGTTTCTTCCTAAATTCTTATTCATACAATAACGATGAAAGGAGAAACTTAATTTGGAAGTTAGGAAAAGAAAATGTCAAATGAAACCTGGGAATATTTTAATTCAAATCATATCAAACATATAGAAATATATGTGATTTCTCCAGTATTCTATGTAAAGACTATTTTTCTTTTCAGATTTGTACTTTTTTTTTAAGTTGCAGACTCAAATGAGAAAGACCAGTTTTGCAATCCCATGTCATGCAAGCATTGCTGGGTGTTTTGAAAAGCAAGTAACCTGACTTTGATTGTTTAAGGAGCTGTGTGAACAGGCACTCATTGAAGATTAGTTTGCAAGCAAACTGCAACCAAGAACCTGTATTCTGGGATGAATTGGAGCTTTGCTTGCCAACAAGAATTTGCTTGGTTTATGGACTTGTGACCAATTATCAATAACAAAGACCCTTTATCTCCTAACAGTCATGTGATTGGTTATCAGGTAACTGAATACCTTAGGGCTGGAAATAAATTCCAGATCAAGTGTTTTGATCCTCACTAGCACGGGAGCTGTCTCTCTGTTCTCTGCAGTCAAAGTCCTCATTAAATCCGAAGGAAACCAGTTTGTCTTTTCTTCAGCAGTATCTCTAAATAATGACTATTAATTGATCAGTCAGAGACATTTTAGAAGTGACCCAGTCACCCTGAACTTCCTGTGACCCAGTGGAAGTGTTTAAAAGAAAGGCTGACAAGAAACCTTCTCATCAGCAAGAACCAACTCCAAATATCTCATGAACAAAGACTACTCAATTGTTTTCCCAGTTTTTCCCCTCTGCCCATGTGCCCTTTGTTCCCTGACTATGCCTGTCTGTGCAAGTGTGAGATGGAGTTTACACAGTGATAAGAGTTTGAATTAATGTTATTCTTACAATTTATGACTGTTCACCTGTAATTAGAGTTTAACTATTTGTATTAAATAGGAATTCTTGTGAACACAGACATTGGCGTGTGTTTTCTATTAAACCTGGCTGTGCAAATCAAAAAAATGGGGAATTTAGACTACTCTTAAAAAATCTTTAACTGTACAAACATTGGGAGGTCATGTTGTCCTGTGAGGACATTGGTTTGGCCACTTTTGGAATACTACATTCAATTCTGGTCACTCTGCTACAAGAAAGGTGTTTTAAAACTTGAAAGGGTTCAGAAAAGATTTACAAGGATGTTGCCTGGATTGAAGGGTTTGAGCTATAGGGAGAGGTTGAATACACTGAGGTTGGCTGTTGGAGACAGAAGGGTGACCTTATTGAAGTTAATAAAATCATCAGGGGCTTGCATCGGGTGAATAGCCAAAGTTTGTTTTTCCCAAGGTAGGGGAGTCCAAAACGAGAGGGCATAGGTTAGAAAGACTTAAAAGGGACTGAAAGGGCAATTTTTCACAGAGGGGTTGGTGCCTGTATGGAGAAAGTTGTGGAGGCTGGTACAATTACAATATTTAAAAGGCATCTGGATGAGTAAATGAATAGGAAGGGTTTAGAGAGATATGGGCCAAGGGCTGGCAAATGGGACTAGATTAATTTAGGATATCTGGTCAGCATGGATGAGTTGAACTGAAGGGTCTGTTCCCCTGCTGTCCATCTCTCTGGCCTTATGACTGTTTGTGATGACTCTGCAAACTGGAGGCTTGTTTCCAAAGTGGTATCCCAATGAGAAGTGATGTCTATAATTGTGTACTCAGCAGTTAGATCTCATGAAATGCACTTCTCAAGGGTAACTAGGGATGGCAATAACTACTGACTAGCTAGACACACCCATCACTTCTAAGTGATTTTTTTTTAAATCAGGGAAGCAGTCCCATGCCCTAGTTCCTCTGGCAAGGATACAGAAATGTCTCTGGTTATAGATTTTAAATGGCATCTGTTTCTGTATTCTTTTCCAATTTAAAGAGTTATTTCACTGAAATCACCTAGAGCCTAGTATTCTGACCTGCCTTAAGAATGTCTCAAATTACTGCCAAGACAAAAATAAACCTTCAACAAGCACCCTAGTCCCTCAACATCAGCTCCACAGCCAAGAAAGCCCAGCAGTGTCTCTACTTCCTGCACAAGCTGAGGAAAGCCCACCTCCCATCCCCTATCTCTCCCCCCACCTTCCCCCCCCCCCCCCCCCCTCACCACATTGTACACAGGGTTCATTGAGAGTACCCTGAGCTGTTGCATCACTGCTTGGTTTGGGAATTGCCCTGTCTTGGATTGCATGACCCTACAGCTGAGGACAGCTGAGAGGATCATCGGGGTCTTTCTTCCCTCCATTCCAGACATTTACACCACACGTTGTATCCGAAAGGCAACAGCATTGTGGGAGACCCCACACACCCCCTCACTCAAACCCTGCTCCCTCCTGCCCTTTGACAGAAGATACTGGAGCGTTTGGTCTCTCACGGCCAGACTGTGAAATAGATTCTCCCCCAAGCCATCAGGCTCCTTAACACTGTATGATCACACTCTATTCCATTTACAATTCTTGGATGATCTTTTTTTGAATTGCTGCTAAAACAATGTTTTATTAATGATCATTCATTGTTACAATGGAATTTGTCCACCACTGTGTCTATTGTCTTGTCTTGTCAGGAATTACTGTGCTGCCTTGCGTGTTTTACACTTTCTATCCACTTCATGCTGCCCTGTGTATGACTGTACTCCCGTGTAGTCTGTAAGTTCATATAGCACCCTTGGTCCTGGAGGAACGCTGTCTCGTTTTTATTGTACCAGCTGTATGTGGCAGAAATGACAAATAAAGTTACTCTACTCTGCTATGCTATGAATGTTTCACTCCTTAGCAGTATCGCTGCACTCAACAATTGTTGTACTCTATAGGAAGTAAAGTACTCACATTACAGGCAATGCTAATTCCTCCTGTTCTTGTTAGACATCACTAGCATTGATAGGGCAACTCAAAATTACAGAAAGGTAATGTATCATTGAAACTACTTCAATACAAATGCTGTCAAAATCTATAACTTGAGGCTGAACACCTATCACTTGGATGATACAAACCCTAACAATTCAATAAAACAATACAAGGGAATTGTTGATTCAGTTACTGCACAACGCATTTCCTTTTATGTCCTGAGTTGTTCTTTCAGTCATTAAACCATCATGGTGGCCTCAAGCAACATATTCAGAAATGTCATGTGAAATGAAGAATTGTCAACACCATGTAGGAGCACAGAACCAAAGGCATTTAGCAATCAGACCTTAGGTCACCGAAACACACTGCTTATAACAGGACTTGTCAAACATACACAAGGAAAAATGCAGAAAGTGTGCAGTTTGACAAATGATTAAAACAGCGCAATAGTTTCAACGAATATGGGATGTACCTTACTGTGTGTAAAAATTACTACAAATCAATCCAATGTCTCATAGAAGGTTTTATTATCCAGCTCTAATGAACTATCAATGGATTCAAAAGGCTAGATCTTCTGTCTCTCCATAAATGCCACCAGCCCTACTGAAGTTCTCCAGCAATTTCTGTTTTAATTTCAGATCTTCAGCATCCGCATTTTTTTCATTTTACTTTAAGATTTTGTTTTAAGTTGACAATAAAAATGCCAGTTCAGGTCATTCTGGTGTAATGTGCATTTCGATAACACGAGTTCGGTATTACATGATTGATAAACTAGGGACACAGTTTCTAAAACATGAGGCTTTAAAGCGTGTATTGGTTATAACGCCATTCTGGCCCCATTGGTTTAAATGGCGCTGCTATTACGCGGTTTTCTTATAACATGGGATTGCATGAGAACGGAACTATCACATTATAGCAGAACTGATTGTATACCTATAGCACTGATCTAAACTTGGTTGTGTAATGACATGGAGGTGCTTGTGTTGGACTGGAGTGGACAAAGTCAAAAATCACATGACATCAGGTTATAATCCAACAGGTTAAAATCAGAAGGTTTTGGAGCGCTGCTCCTTCCTCAAGCAGCTCTGAAAGCTTGCAGTTTCAAATAAACCTGTTGGACTATAGCCTGGTGTTGTGTGATTTTTGATTGTATATTTTATATATTTTGATACAATTTAAATCACTTTCATTTCTAGCCCAAATTAAAGGCACAGTACTTCTTTCCTTTTTTATTGTAGCTGTGGTCTAATTCTAAACATATATTTCATCTTGTTTCTGAGCACTTCAAACAAAAGAAATGCATTATTTGAAAACTAAATATTCTAAAGTTGGAACAAGATTATAGTTTACTGTATACTTGACAATAGCACAATCATTCCCAAATCCCTTAAGGGCTGGGAAATAGCCTTTCGGACATATGTTCCAGTACTGTTCCAACTCTCCTTACTAGTCTCATAAACATTACCTTTTTATGTTAGCATCATCTCAAACAGAACATTTACCTTCATAAATAAATCTTTGTACAATTATTTAGAGATATTTAAAATAACAACGATAAGTCTGAAATAGTACAAGCAGAGAATCTTCAAACCACAAATCCCCACATCACTTTCTGCAGTTCCACTTTATTAAGCTCCAAGAACAAATTATTTGTGGACGATGGCCTGGATCCAGTAGATAATCTGAATATAATTATCATTTCATGTTTTCTAGGTACACTAGAGGTTCAAATCCAGAAGGGAACATCCAATGGAACAATATAACGACAAGGTCTCAGGTTGATTCCTGTTCTGTTCTAGATTAGCTTCTGTTAGCCAAAGGGAAACACAACTGGCTTGGTGCCGATGATGTGGAGTGCCAGTGTTGGACCAGGGTGAACAAAGTCAGAAGTCACATGACACCAGTGAATTTTACCTGACAAAGAGGCAACGCGCCAAAAGCTTGTGATTTCAAATAAACCTGTTGGACTATAACCTGGTGTCATGTGACTTCTGACTTACTATGCACAGGAAAGGAAGTGAGAAATGTCTCAGGCTCCTGTCCTTGATCACTGTATCCAAGTTCCGCTGGAGGTTGAGCACACCTGAATCTTTGGTTGCGATGATCCATTGTGGAACAACCTGCTGCCAGTATCAGATGCCTGAGCAGTTGGTTGGAATTGTAGCTTTCAAAAGAAAACTAGAAAATTAAAAGAAGATTGGAATTGGTTGCGGTTCTGCTTTTTAGCTATGATGTGGTTTGTTCAATACATTTGCATAAGTTATATGACCCTTTGATCTTTTACTATAAATTCTGTGTCCAATATAATCTCTCTCACCAGCTGTGTGGGGAAAGAGCAGGGCTCCGAAAGCTTACGCTTTCAAATAAACCTGTTGGGCTATAACCCAGTGCCATGCAATATTTGGCATTGTCTTTATAAATGGGTATTGCAACAGTTTTTACAGCGTGTAGGGAATTCACAGCAGCTATAAGGAGAGAAACCCCACTGCACACTTAATACAGTTCATGCTCTTGAATAATTTATTGTTCTTCAAATTACTGTCAAAATAATAGTTCTGAGTTATACAAGGTCTCCTATCACACATACTATAAATTCGTTACAATGTTTACATAAATCTTAATATTCAGAGCATAAAAATATTTGCATGCAAGAGAAAGTTATGCTTCTGTGAATGATTTATGGATTGCAAGCATAGCCAGTAAAGATGGATTTAATAAAGCTGGCAAGAATATTTTGCCATCCCAACATATATTGGGTCAAAATAGATTTTTGTTAGTTAACTGTATTACGAACAAAGGAACAGACTTTTACTATTCAGTCTCTTAAACTTGTTCCAGCAATTAATAAAGTGATTGCTGATTTATAAGTTAATTTCAATTATCTGCAGTTATCCCATATTACTTATTTAATAAACAGACAACTGAAAATTTCAGATTGGAGTGGAAGTGGGTTATTGACATTCCACTTGCATCGTTCCGGTTTAAACTTGAGACTTTCATGGGCAAAAAATGGTTTTAGAAATGATACTAGTGACCTAAAACAGATGCTGTGATCACCTGAGAGACCCAAGCATCCCACTCACAACATACAAACCAGCTGGCTGAAAATCGCCTTACTGTTAATCAGGAGGCAATGCACATCTCTCGTTTTACTCTCAGCTGCAGGATAACCTCATATAAAATCCAAAGAACTGAGGATTCGGGAAATCAGAAATTGCTGGGAAAACTCAGCAGGTCTGGCAACACCTGGAGACAGAAAGCAGAGTTCATGTTTCGGATCCAGTAACCGTCTCTCAAAACATTCTGCGTTTTCCCAATAGTTTCTGTTTTTGTTTCTGATAGCCTTTCATCTTCAACATGTGAGGTGAGCTGTGGAATGTACAGATTGATAATGAGAATAGAATTAGGCCTGGAATATAAAAATGGACCACATTTCAATAGCTTCTTTGAGCAACACCACAGAAAGAGAAAGCAACATAGACTAAGACCAGCACAGTTACCAACTGGTCCTCTCTCTTTCTCTCTCTCTCTCTTATCTCTCTCAACCTCAACCAATGAAAAATAACTTCAAAACAACAGCAACGATTCACTAAGAACTCCAGATCACGTCCAGCTTCTCCAGTACTCAGGAAAGAAGATAACAGCTTAACAGTTAGAATAAAGAGAGAAAGTTCTGGGAAATGTCAGCAGATGATGGGCGGCACGGTGGCACAGTGATTAGCACTGCTGCCTCACAGCACCTGAGACCCGGGTTCAATTCCCGACTCAGGTGACTGACTGTGTGGAGTTTGCACGTTCTCCCCGTGTCTGCGTGGGTTTCCTCCGGGTGCTCCGGTTTCCTCCCACAGTCCAAAGATGTGTGGGTCAGGTGAATTGGCCATGCTAAATTGCCCGTAGTGTTAGGTAAGGGGTAAATGTAGGGGTATGGGTGGGTTTCGCTTCGGCGGGTCGGTGTGGACTTGTTGGGCCGAAGGGCCTGTTTCCACACTGTAAGTCTAATCTAATCTAATCTAATTTGGCAGGATCTATGGAGAGAGAGGAATAGGGTTAACCTTTCAAGTCTCATTAATGAGCAGAAAGAGGCCTACTTGCATGTATTAACACATCATTATTGTTCCTATTTTCTTGCCTTATTTATGAGCAGTTTACTATTCTCCTAGCCAGCAGAGAGAAACAAGACAGCAACAATCACTGAAATGAAAGTCAGGGTGGCCCCCCGGTGCCTCTGAATTGCTGCCTCCTCATCGAGTCTCCATTTTCACCTGCAATCTCCGACATCTCAGGCCTACCTCATACAAAGTGACCATCTGCTTCCTTTGTCCAAATACTGGCCTCTGACAAAAACCAGCCTTGCAACATTAACATGGTCCATCTTGGACTCACTTAGATCTCAACTCCCAACCTCAATACTGTACTCTGCAGTGCATTGCATCTTGCAGAATAATGATTTGGCCACTTGCACATCGGGACAGTCCCCCATCTCACGGAACAGTAAGAGCAGGGTGTACCCCAGTGCTCTTACCTCACTTTCTTAGCACTCACATGTTGCTGTAGCAGTCCCTCAGTTGGGACATCAACTTCACAGGCAGCTATGTTGAGACTGAATTTGGATATTGTCAGTTCCACCACAGCCTTGGTTGCATTAAACTTGAAATCCCCATTAGTTAGGGAGTGGTACAGAGGTGTCACAAGTCGTGGTCACACTGGGTAGCCATGTCTCCTAGTAACCAGCTTTGTAAGGCACCTGGACACTCAAACACACCAGGTACCCAGGAGTGCTCCAGGATGTAGTAGTAAGGCAGGGTAATGGGCACACACCCTCAGGAAGTGGTAATGGTGATCACCTGAACATTCGTGGAATGAAACTGCTGTCTGATGGTGAATTCTGCAGCACTGTGAGAGGGCCCTGTCAGTGCTATGTACGTGCAGTCAATGGCACCCAGCTCCAGTTCCCTAACCCTACTGCCCAGACTGCAACACTGACCTCATGACCCAGAGTGATCTTACAAAGATCACAGCAACAGTATGTGCTGGATGGCAGTTACAGGAAGGGGGGAAAGTCTCAGATACAGTCACATAGATGGGTTAACTCAAGGAAGGGTAAGAGAGGTAGGCACCTAGGGCAGGAGTCTTTTGTGGATGTACCCATTTCAAACAGGTATGCTGTTTTGGAAAATGTAGGGGGTGATGAATTCTCAGGGAAACGGAGCACCAACAAGTTTCTGGTATTGAGACTGGCTCTAATGCAATGAGGGGTATGTCAGGTTCCAAGAGACCAATTGTGTTAGGGGATTCTGTAGTATGAGATACAGACAGACATTTCTGTGGCCAGCAGAGAAAAACAGAATGGTGTGTTGTTTTCCTGGTGCCAGGATCAAGGATGTCTCAAAGAGGGGCAGAATGTTCTCACAGGGGAGAGGGGCCAGCAGGAGGTCATTGTCCATGTTGGAACCAACGACATTGGAATGGAAAAGATTGAGATTCTGAAGGTAGATTACAGAGAGTTAGGCAGAAATTTAAAAAAGAGGTCCTCAAGGATAGTAATATCTGGATTACTCCCAGTGCTACAAGCTGATGAGGACAGGCATAGGAGGATAGAGCAGATGAATGCATGACTGAGGAGCTGGTGTATGGGAGAAAGTATATTCCTGTCAGGGTTAAAGGGAAGGCTGGTAGGTGTAGGGAATGCTGGATGACTAAAGAAATTGAGGGTTTGGTTAAGAAAAAGAAGGAAGCATATGTCAGGTATAGACAGGAGAGATCGAGTGAATCCTTAGAGGAGTATGAAGGAAGTAGGAGTATACTTAAGAGGGAAATCAGGAGGGCAAAAAGGGGGCATGAGATAGCTTTGGCAAATAGAATTAAGAAGAATCCAAAGGGTTTTTACAAATATATTAAGGACAAAAGGGTAACTAGGGAGAGAATAGGGCCCCTCAAAGATCAGCATGGCGGCCTTTGTGTGGAGCCACAGAAAATGGGGGAGACAATAAATGAATATTTTGTATCAGTATTTACTGTGGAAAAGGATATGGAAGATATAGACTGTAGGGAAATAGATGGTGACATCTTGCAAAATGTGCAGATTACAGAGGAGGAAGTGCTGGATGTCTTGAAAGGGTTAACGGTGGATATATCCCCAGGACTTGATCAGCTGTACCCGAGAACTCTGTGGGAAGGTAGAGAAGTGATTGCTGGGCCTCTTGCTGAGATACATCATCGATAGTCACAGGTGAGATGCCGAAAGACTGGAGGTTGGCAAACGTGGCGCCACTGTTTAAGAAGGGCGGTAAAGACAAGCCAGGGAACTATAGACCAGGGAGCCTGACCTCGGTGGTGGGCAAGTTGTTGGAAGGAATCCTGAGGGACAGGATGTACATGTATTTGGAAAGGCAAGGACTGATTCGGGACAGTCAACATGGCTTTGTGCGTGAGAAATCATGTCTCACAAACTTGACTGAGTTTTTTGAAGAAATAACAAAGAAAATTGAAGAGGGCAGAGCAGTAGATGTGATCTATATGGAGTTCAGTAAGGCGTTCGACAAGGTTCCCCATGGGAGACTGATTAGCAAGGTCAGATCTCATGGAATACAGGGAGAACTAGCCATTTGGATACAGAACTGGCTCAAAGGTAGAAGACGGAGGGTGGTGGTGGAGGGTTGTTTTTCAGACTGGAGGCCTGTGACCAGTGGAGTGCCACAAGGATCGGTGCTGGGTCCTCTACTTTTTTGTCATTTACATAATTGATTTGGATGCGAGTATAAGAGGTACAGTTAGTAAATTTGCAGATGACTCCAAAATTGGAGTTGTAGTGGACAGTGAAGAGGGTTACCTCAGATTACAACAGGATTTGGATCAGATGGGTCAAAGGGCTGAGAAGTAGCAGATGGCGTTTAATTCAGATAAATGCGAGGTGATGCATTTTGGGAAAGCAAATCTTAGCAGGACTTATACACTTAATGGTAAGGTCCTGAGGAGTGTTGCTGAACAAAGAGACCTTGGAGTGCAGGTTCATAGCTCCTTGAAAGTGGAGTTGCAGGTAGATAGGATAGTGAAGAAGGCATTTGGTATGCTTTCCTCTATTGGTCAGAGTATTGAGTACAGGAGTTGGGAGGTCATGTTGCGGCTGTACAGTTCACTGGTTAGGCCACTGTTGGAATATTGCGTGCAATTCTGGTCTCCTTCCTACTAGAAGGAGGTTGTGAAACTTGTAAGGGTTCGGAAAAGATTTACAAGGATGTTGCCAGAGTTGGAGGATTTGAGCTATAGGGAGAGGCTGAACAGGCTGGGGCTGTTTTCCCTGGAGCGCCGGAGGCTGAGGGGTGACCTTGTAGAGGTTTATAAAATCATGAGGGGCACGGATAGGGTAAATAGACAAGGTCTTTTCCCTGGGTGAGTGAGTCCAGAACTAGAGGGCATCGGTTTAGGGTGAGAGGGGAAAGATATAAAAGAGACCTAAGGGGCAACATTTTCACACAGAGGGTGGTACGTGTATGGAATGTGATGCCAGAGGAAGTGGTGAAGGCTAGTACAATTGCAACATTTAAGATGCATCTGGATGGGTATGTGAATTGGAAGGGTTTGGTGGGGTATGGGCCGGGTGCTGGCAGGTGGGACTAGAATGAGTTGGGATATCTGGTTGGCATGGACAAGTTGGACTGAAGGGTTTGTTTTCATGCTGTACATCTCTATGACTCTATGACTCTTCTTTGATATTACGAATAGCATGGTGGCTCAGCGATTAGCATGGCTGCCTCACAGCACCAGGGATTGGGGTTCAAGTCCCACCTCAGGCGACTGTTTGTGTGGAGTTTGCACATTTTCCCCATGTCTGTGGATTTCCTTTGGGTGCTCTAGTTTCCTCCCATAATCCAAAGATGCACATGTCAGGTGAATTGGTCGTGCTAAATTGCCCATAGTGTTAGGTACATTGGTCAGGGGTAAATATAGGGTCTCAGTGGGTTACTCTTCAGAGGGTTGGTGTGGACATGTTGGGCCAAATGGCCTGTTTCCATACTGTAGGGAATGAGCTGCCAGAGGAGGTGGTGGAGGCTAGTATGTTTGCAACATTTAAAAGGCATCTGGATGGGTATGGGAATAGGAAGGGTTTAGAGGGATATGGGCCAAGTGCTAACAAATGGGATAAGATTTATTTAGGATATCAGATTGGCATCCAATCCAAGTTGGACTGAAGGGTCTGTTTCCGTATTATATATCTCTATGACTCTATCTATAGGAATGAGATCTGTACATAGTTGAGACTTTGGTATACGAGAAGACATTGGGTGACTTGAACAGAATTGGTGTCTGTGTACACGTGAGAGAGAGTCTGTGTGCTTGTGTGTGTCTGTGTGTATGTGCCTGCGTGTGCGTGTGTATCAGAGAGAGTGTGTAGGTATTTGTATAGGAGTGAATTTGTGATAAAGGTTTTGGATAAATTGTATTTTCAATGACTGTACAATGGGACAAAGCTGAGAAAGCATTGGAATTGTCGTGTGTGATGGTGACACATGAGGTGATGAGTGATCAGTTTGGCAAAAGGATATTGTTTTGAGCTTCTCCTATGACACAGTTGCACGATGATTAAATAGCAGGTGTTGGATATAATTAACCAATATTAATTATATTGCATTGCATAGAATATTCAGTACAGAAACATTTCACATGCCTACACTCCAATTAAAATTTCTTCTCCAAATAATCAGCATTAGCCTCAATTCTCTTCTCCCTCATCAGCTTATTGAGAGCTTCCTTCAAGGCATCTATACTGCTCCCCTTCACCACTCCCTGTGTTGGTGGATTGCACATTCTCACCACCACCTGACAAAAGGTGTTTCTCCTGAGTGCCCTGTGATTCCTTGGTAGTTGCTGGGACAAACTCCTGGATCTCCCTCCTTAAGTGCATTGTGGGTCTATCTACAGCATATGGACGCAGCTCACCCCCACCTTCTCAAGAGGCAACTGTGGATGGGCAATAAATGCTGGGCCCAGCCAGTGGCACCCAAATCCCAGAAGTAAATTTAAAAAGTCTTATTTTCACAGCGAAATAACTCCTGTCACCAAGACCCCCTGTATTTACACGGGGAGAGTCCTTAGCACTGACCCAGCTCCCTCAGAGCCAGCTCTCAGAGTGAACAGAATCTCTGACACTCCTGTTTATATCTGACAGCCAGGGCTCCCTGATTAAACCAGATTAACAGCCCCAGTCAGGGAACTCATATTCTATGAGGTCGACCTGGCTGACCTCATAACCATCATTCCAGATGGGGCTTTCGGTTTTGCCTTTTTCTACAAATGGAAACACTTTCTGTGTTAAAAGCACTTCACAATTTTGAACACTTTATTAGTTTACCTGAGAGCCTCCTCTCCGCTGGAGAAAACAGGGCCAGCATACTCACTTTGTTTGATGAGTATCACCTTATTATCTTTGGCAATCTGTTTTTCCCACTCTTCAGTACCTGTTCTGATTATAGATCAGAAGCCCAAAGTAACATTTCAAATTTAATTTCAAACTGTGATTTCTAAAAAGAGGCTGCAAGAAAAACAAGATAACTGCAAGGTCGAAATCTTCTAGGAGACTGATGAAATGCAACACTTAAAGTGTCAGAGACATTTCAAGCAGGTTTGACTGTGTTAGCTTGTGCTTAGAAAGATAAGAAATGGTTGGCAAGTTTCTGCTCAGCAGTAGGGAACCCCCGTGGATTCTGTCTCATTCTGCAGACACATTTTATGTTTTTCTTTTTAAAGAGCACACAAGGACAGGGGTTGAATAGCCAGTTAAAATTCTACGGGAGTAGGTTTAGGGAGGCAGAACAGGTTCGTGAATGTAGCAGCCTATGTCGAAGTGTTAGTGTGGCATGAAAGTAGCTGTGGAGAAATTACCCCCTTAGTCACCGCGTTGTGGGCGAAGTCTCTCTCTCACTCTGATTGGCAGAAGTCAGCTAGCCAGCAGGACAACATAACGGAGACCCTCTCTCACTCTGACTGGGAATCAGGACAAAAGAATTCCAATCGGTCTACAAAAACAAGAATCTCAACAATCAACTGCAACCAGCAACATCAACATTGTTGGTAATCTCCACCGTTACAGCACGAACATTCGCCTATCAACTACGGAATAAGCTGCCAGAGGTTAGCACAATTACAACGTTTAGAAGGTATCTGGATGGGGACATGAACAGGAAGGGTTTAGAGAGATATGGCAAGTGGGACCAGCTTACTTTCGGACATCTGGTTGGTATGGACGGGTTGGACCAAAGAGGCAGCTTCTGTGCTGTACATCTCTCTGGCTGTATCTACACCTCACAAACAGCCCAGACAGCGATCCATGTATCTGCTTTTTCAAAAAAAATTATCCTTTTGGATTCTCCTCATTTCTAATTCCTGTCTGCAAGTTGCATCATTAATTCTTCTTGGGTTTTGCAATTAACAAACTTACCCTTTCAGTTAATTCAAGAAACTCAGGTTAAATTGGCACTTTTTAAAATGTAAGTTCATTTGGGTTTGAGAAGTATGTCTCCAGAAAGGGAGGGATGCTGTCTAAATTATCCTTATTGCAGCCAACTGAGGGGTCTCCCAGCAGATTAATAGTTTTGGGTACCCTGTCTGGAACTGTAACAGATTGGGAACTTCACCCTGGGTCTATCATAACTCTGCATGATGTTTATAAGACAGCTACAAACACAGGGTTCAATACAAATTTACCATCAATTCCCTACTTTTCAATAAACACCAGAAGAACTGCAGATGCTGTAAACCAGAAACAAATTCAGCAATTCCTGGAAAACCTCAGCAGGTCTGGCAGCTTCTGTGGAGAGAAATCAGAACTAACCTGATGAAGCAGCAGCGCTCCAAAAGCTTGTAATTCCCAATAAGTTGTGCATCTATGACAGCTGTCGTAGAATGTCGAACAAAAAGCATGACTCATTCAAATTTCACTCATGATTCATTTTGAAGTGTTTGCAATTGCATGTACATGAGAAAAAGGATTGTGACTATAGAGTGACACAAGGAAACAAGGTGTTACCACCATACATCGGTCAGCATCACGAACCCCAGTTACCAAATGTATCTGTTTGTGTGTCAAACCTTTGAGACCAATTTGTTTTGGCATGAAGTTAGGGGCTGGTTTGTAAAAGTATAATACTTTCGAGTGTGTAGGCTTGACTTTGATCCACATCATTCTGTCCAGACGATGGTCAGCTGCCCCTGGCTACCATAGTGACATTGACGATGTAAGATTAGGGACATGGAGCTCACAGTTACACAAAGGCGACCAGCAGTAAGCCATTTCAAGGTAGTTTATGTAGGGATTGGAACCAAGTGGATCTCATTGACTATGAGATCCCTGTTTGGGGTTGTTAATCTGGGCCCATCAGGAAGCCCTGGCTGACCGATTTAAACAGGGGACATGTTAGAGCCCGGGTCTCTGTGAAGGAGCATGCGGTGTCCACCAATACCCTGGAGTTGTTCAGGGAGAGGTGGGTGCCGCAGGGAGTGGAGTGCATCATTTCCCCCTCCAACTCTACTTTGATTTAGTCCTTGCCCTCCCCTTCACTGTTTGATCACACAGCATTGTCCTTTGATGTGAAGGGCACTGCTTGTCACTGGCCACTCGGGTGTTTCCTTTCTTCCTGGTGGTGGGAAATGAATAAAGATTTGTACACTTGTTATCCTTCACTGTGTCTCACAACTGCACACACACACCATGGGTGCTGGGTGGGGGGGGGTGGGGGGAATATCAGCACTACTGCAGTTAGGTGGTAGTGTGGGGATAAAAGAAAAAAAACAAAGAAAGAACAAAGAAAATTTACAGCCCAGGAACAGGCCCTTCAGCCCTCTAAGCCTGAGCTGATCCAAATCCACTGTCTAAACCTGTCGCCCAATTCCTAAGCATCTGTATCCCTCTGCTCCCCACCTACTCATGCATCTGCCCAGACGCATCTTAAATAAATCGACCGTGCCTGCCTCTACCACCTCTACTGGCAACGTGTTCCAGACACCCACACCCCTCTGTGTGAAGTACTTGCCACATGTATCCCCCTTAAACTTTCCACCTCTCACCTTGAAAGCATGACCTCTTGTTATTGAATCCCTCACCCTGGGAAAAAGCTGGTCTCTATCCACCCTGTCTACCGCCTTCATGATTTTGTAAATCTCAGTCAGGTCCCCCCTTAATCTCCTTTTTTCTAGTGAAAATAAACCTAACCTACTCAACCTCTCTTTATAGCTAGCACCTTCCATACCAGGCAACATCCTCATAAACCTTCTCTGCACCCTCTCCAAAGCATCCACATCCTTTTGGTAATGAACTGTACACAATATTCTAAATGCAGCCGAACCAATGTCTTGTACAATTTTAACATAACCTCCCAGCTCTTATACTCAATACCCCGTCTGATGAAGGCAAGTATACTATATGCCTTCTTGACCACTCTCTCCCCCTGTGCAGCAACCTTCAGGGTACAATGGACCTGCACTCCCAGATCTTTCTGCCCATCAACTTTTCCCAAGGCTCTTCCATTCATTGTATAACTCGCTCTCGAATTAGACTTGCCTGAATGTATCACCTCACATTTCTCCGGATTGAAATCCATCTGCCACTTTCCTGCCCAACTCTCCAGTCTATCTATATCCTCCTGTATTCTCTGACAGTCCCTTATGCTTTCTGCTACTCCACCAATCTTTGTGTCATCTGCAAACTTGCTGATCATACCAACAGTTCAGATATAATACAATAGCTAAATAGACAGGAAAAGGGCATGATCCATGATGTTTGAGGCCAATGCAGTGACATCGGGTGGTTAGCCCAGTCTGTGTTGATCTCAGTAGCTTGTGATAGCAGCATTCTGCTCTTTATTGAATGGATAGGGAACTCTCCCCTAAGTCTTTTTCCATCTTTAATGACCCATCTTCCAGTCAAAGGTAGCAGTTGTCGCACAGGAACTGTGATCTGAAGAGAATCATTCCCTACTTGCCCAAGTGAGGCCTTGCTAATATACTTTATTAATGGGGGCAGTAGGATTATACATTAGACCACAAACTGTCAAGATGGTCAAGGGGTGGCACAGTAGCTCAGTGGTTAGCACTGCTGCCTCACAGCGCCAGGGACTCAGGTTTGATTCCAGCCTCAGGCGACTGTCTATGTGGAGTTTGCACATTCTCCCAGCGTCTAGGGTTTCCTCCCACAGTCCAAAGATGTGCAGGTGGATTGGCTAGGCTAAGTTGCCCATAGTGTTCAGGGATTTATCGTTAGGTGCATTAGTTAGGGGAAATTTAGTGTAGTAGGGGAATGGTCAAGGTGTGATACTCTTTAGAGGGTCAGTGTGGATTTGTTGGGCCAAATGGCCTGTTTCCACTCTGTAGGGATTCTATGATAGTCAACTCCCTCCTCAGCTATATATTTGATTCCGTGCTGAAATCCAGCTCCTCACCCTCTTTAAACGTTTACATTCTGAGGTGGATACACGAGGTACAATCCTAACAACTCAAGGATGTAAAATGGGAGCCTAAATTAAGAAACCTTGGTGTTTCAGAAACCGTTACACATATTTCCAGAGAGAGAAAGAAAACTATTTCTCTGCTAAGGTGGCCTTATGCTTTGCTTGTTAATGAGTATTTCTATATCTATTCAAAAAAAAATGCAATGAATTCTACTGTCCTACATAGGTGCATCTTGGCAGGATCCACAGCTCTGGTTGGACAGATTGCACTGTCTAGTTGTAATATCCTGTGCAGTAAGGTAAAGTCGCCAAATTGATTACCTATCCATGGTTTAAGGGACATCTTGTTGTTCTGACACACACTATTTGAATGATCTGTCTTTTCTCTTTCTCTTTGGCTGCTGTGTTCATTTATTTCTAAAGTTTTCATCTTCTGTGCTTTAATTAAATTGATCAGAAACACATTCAATCAACAGATTATTGGACAGGTCAGACAAATCCTGATAAAACCAGTTGCCATGTAATCAACCACCATTTTATGTACTGTGGCACTGTGTAACTCATCGATGTAGTACAGAGCTCAGAGCACATTCTCCTGTGAATTAGTTTTGCAGTTAAGAGACCAGGGCGATATGAAGAACATAGGAACAGGAGGAGGCCATTCAGCCCCTCAAGCCTGTCCCACCATTCAATGAGATCATGGCTGATCTGTGGCCCAACCCCATATACCTGTCTTTGGCCCATATCCCTTAATACTTTCACTTAACAAATAATCATTTCTCTCAGACTTGAAACTAACAATTGGCTCAGCGTCCACTCCATTCAATTCTAGCTAAAGTGCCCGCTGTTACAGCTATATACATTAACAATGACCACTGCCAAATGAGTGAATGGTAAAGTTCAGGCAGTCACTGGTTAGCATGGACTTTCTGACAGTGGACTTACTGAGTGCCAAGTGACCTCTGTTATGTAGCAATGGAGTTCTTTCAGAACGTGTGTTCTGAACTTTCCCAGCCAATACAGACTTTTCCAAACACAACGCAAAACCCATAACCAGAAATGTAGGTCATAATTTGTGATGAGGTAATAGATTTCTATTCGCTTTGTTTTTTATCTGTTTTTATCAATGCTGAAAAGAACTGATCCCAAAACCAATCCCTGAGAAACTCCAGCACAAACCTTCCTTGGGCCATTAACTACCCATTAACCATTACTCGTCCCTTCACTCCTCCCTCGAACACCTTGACACCAAGAACAGCTATGTAACAATCCTACACATTGACCTCAGTTCAGCCCTCAGCACGATTATCCCCTCAAGTCTGATTACTAAACCTAGTGATCTTGGACTAAGTCCCACTTGTCTGGGTGTATCACTACCTGGTGTGGCAACTGTACCATTCAAGATCAGAGACAGTTACAGAGAGTGGTGAACTCGGCCTGGACAATTACTAAGGCTAACCTCCCATCTATAGAATCCATCTCCCAGGCCCACTGTCAGGGAAAGGCCACCAGCATTCTCAAAGATCCATCCCACCCTGGCAATGTTTTTCTATAACCTCTACCATTGGGGAGAAGGTACAGAAGCCTGAACACACACACCAGCCGGTTTCACAACAGCTTCTAACCTACTGTTGTTAGAATACTGAATGGACTCACAAACTCTTAACATTCACCTGTACCTGTGTTTTGTTTTTGCTGCTGTTTACCTATTATTTACTATCTATGTTAATTAACTCTGTGATCTGCCTGTATTGCTCGCAAGACAAAGCTTTTCACTGTGCCTCTGTACACGTGACAATAAATTCAATTCAATTCAACTCTCTGTTTTCTATCCCCTCAGTGAATTTTGTATCCACTTTGCATTGGATACCACAAAGGCAGTGGCTATATACAGTTTCTACAGTCCATTCTATTCTATGAGCTATGTCTTCCCCATAAAGTCATTGTGTAACACTTTGACAAATTCCTCTAGGAATTGCATGTAGACCACATCTCCTGTTGGCATCAACACAGGCATGTCATGCCTTATGCTCCCTCCAAGACAACCCCCAATTCTCTCTCAAAATCCAGCTCACCATGTGCTGACCGCACAAGCAATGAGAAATATGGAGCAGATGAGTCACGTGAACTCACAAATGTTGTGTACACCATCATATTTATTTCTCTTGGTCCTTTTCAGATAATGAGCCCTCCATTTAATTTTTTATTACTATTCTCTGTATGGAGTTTATTTTCTGATGCCCAATTATTGTGTAAATCCCTGTCCCTTTCTGTCCCACTCTCTTAGAGTGAAGGAGGTTAAGAGGTGTCTGTATGGAAGTTTACATGATAATTAGAAATGTAGATAAAGTTAATGGCAGTTAATCTTTCCCTAAGGTGGGGATCTTCAAAACTAGGGGGCACATTTTTAAGGTAAGAGGGGAGAGATTTAAACCAGAGAAAATCTTTTACAGCAAGGGTGGTTCATGTGTGGAATGAACTTCCAGAGAAAGTGGTGATGTGGGTATAATTACAATCCAAAAAGACATTTGGATGGATACATGAACAGGAAAGGTTTGGAAGGATATCGGCCAAGAGCAGGCAGGTGGGGTTAATTGCGTTTGGGATTATGGAGAGCACAGACTGGTTAGAGCAAACAGTCTGTTTCCATGCTGTATGACACTATGACCATGACTTCACTTATTTCATCTGGATTTTTCTGCTATGATTTCAAAATTTCTTTTCAACTTATCCCTCTCCTCATTCTTTTAGTTTAAACTCCATTAGACATGAGAATCCAGAGACGGTATATTCCTATTAAGGTGAAAGGGAAGGCTGTTGGTGTAGGGAATGCTGGATGACTAAAGAAATTGAGGGTTTGGTTAAGAAAAAGAAGGAAGCATATGTCAGGTATAGACAGGATAGATTGAGTGAATCCTTAGAAGAAAGTAGGAGTATGCTTAAGACGGAAATCAGGAGGGCAAAACGGGGACATGAGATAGCTTTGGCAAATAGAATTAAGGAGTTTTTACAAATACATTGAGGACAAAAGGGTAATTAGGGAGAGAATAGGGCCCCTCAAAGATCAGCAAGGCAGCCTTTGTGTGGAGCCACAGAAAATGGGGGAGGATACTAAATGAGTATTTTGCATCAGTATTTACTGTGGAAAAGGATATGGAAGATATAGACTGGTAACATCTTGCAAAATGTCCAGATTACAGAGGAGGAAGGGCTGGATGTCTTGAAATGCATAAAAGTGGATAAATCACCAGAACCTGATCAGCTGTACCCTGGAACTCTGTAGGAAGCTAGAGAAGTGATTGCTGGGCCTCTTACTGAGATATTTGTATCATCGATAGCAACAGGTGAGGTGCCGGAAGACTGGAAGTTGGCTAACATGGTGCCACTGTTTAAGAAGGGTGGTAAGGACAAGCCAGGAAACTATAGACCAGTGAGCCTGATGTTGGTGGTGGGCAAGTTGTTGGAAGGAATCCTGAGGGACAGGATGCACATGTATTTGGAAAGGCAAGGACTGATTTGGGATAGTCAACGTGGCTTTGTGTGTGAGAAATCATATCTCACAAACTTGACTGAGTTTTTTGAAGAAGTAACAAAGAGGATTGATGAGGGCAGAGCGGTAGATGTGATCTATATGGACTTCAGTAAGGCGTTCAACAAGGTTCCCCATGGGAGACTGATTAGCAAGGTCAGATCTCATGGAATACAGGGAGAACTAGCCATTTGGATACAGCACTGGCTCAAAAGTAGAAGACTGAGGGTGGTGGTGGAGGGTTGTGTTTAAGACTGGAGGCCTGTGACCAGTGGAGTGCCACAAGGATCGGTGCTGTGTCCTCTACTTTTTGTCATTTACATAAATGATTTGGATGCGAGTATAAGAGGCACAGTTAGTAAGTTTGCAGATGACACCAAAATTGGAGGTGTAGTGGACAGCGAAGAGGGATACCTCAGATTACAACAGGATCTTGATCAGATGGGCCAATGAGCTGTGAAGTGGCAGATGGAGTTTAATTCAGATAAATGCAAGGCGCTGCATTTTGGGATAGCAAATCTTAGCAGGACTTATACACTTAATGGTAACATCCTAGGAGTGTTGCTGAACAAAGAGACCTTGGAGTGTAGGTTCATAGCTCCTCAAAAGTGGAGTCGCAGGTAGATAGGATAGTGAAGGCGGCATTTGGTATGCTTTCCTTTATTGGTCAGAGTATTGAGTACAGGAGTTGGGAGATCATGTTAGTAAGGCCACTTTTGGAATATTGCGTGCAATTCTGGTCTCCTTCCTATCGGAAAGATGTTGTGATACTTGCAAGTGTTCAGAAAGGATTTACAAGGATGTTGCCAGGGTTGGCGGATTTGAGCTATAGGGAGAGGCTGAACAGGCTCATAATTTTGTAAACCTCTATAAGGTCACCCCTCAGTCTCTGACGCTCCAGGGAAAACAGCCCCAGCCTGTTCAAGTTTCACAACATCTTTCCGATAGGAAGGGGACCAGAATTGCATGCAATATTCCAACAGTGGCCTAACCAATGTCCTGTACAGCTACAACATGACCTCCCAACTCCTGTACTCAATACTCTGATCAATAAAGGAAAGCATACCAAATGCTGCTTTCACTATCCTACCTACCTGTGACTCCACTTTTGAGGGGCATGGATAGGGTAAATAGGTAAAGTCTTTTCCCTGGGGTCGGTGAGTCCAGAACTAGAGGCCATAGGTTTAGGGTGAGAGGGGAAAGATATAAAAAAGACCTATGGGGCAATGTTTTCACACAGAGGTGGTACAGGTATGGAATGATCTGCCAGAGGAAGTGGTGGAGGCTGGTACAATTGTAACATTTAAGAGGCATTTGGATGGGTATATGAATAGGAAGGGTTTGGAGGGGTATGGGCCGGGTGCTGGCAGGTGGGACTAGATTGGGTTGGGATATCTGGTCAGCATGGACGGGGTGGACCGAAGGGTCTGTTTCCATGCTGTACATCTCTATGACTCTATAATTTGTATTAAGGTTCACCAGAATGCTGATCTCAATCTGGTTTAAATGGAGCCCATCCTAACGGATCCCTTTTTTCCCCAATTCTAGTCTGGAGAATGAGTTTGCAGAATGCTCTCTAAATAGTTTCCAAAAATAATATGTGTGAACATTTGTGTTTAATGCCTCAATATATGCAGGGATTTTACACATCAGGATCTTTCTGCGTCGGGGTTTTATTCAACGTTTTAAAATGTCTGTTTTAATGCTCACAATGGCTTGCCTGCAGTTTCTCAGTCAACACATGCAAGGTTAACAAATCACACATGGGAAACAGAAAACAGATACCAGATGCACAGAATTATAACACTGAACAACTGAACACCCAGATACCAACTTAGAAAATAAACTATGGCAAACTAATACCATACAAACTGACAGGTTAGATTAATACTCTCATAGTTAAAGGTCCTCTGGTAGAAGATGACCATAATACAATTGAATTCCATGTTAAGACAGAGAGGGATTTTTTTTCAGTAAGAAACAAGACTCCAGAATTGAAACAAAGCCAAATTGGGTTTGTGACTACAAGACCAGGGAGTGAATAACTGTGGAAACATCTAAAGAGATTATTCAAATTAGCGAGTTTTCAGAAGATTTGTTGAGGTTTTGGATGTAAGTTTGCTTGCTGAGTTGGAAGGTTTGTTTTCAGACATTTTGTCACCATACTCGGCAACATCTTCAGTGAGCCTCCGGATGAAGCACTGGTGGTGCAGCCCGCTTTCTATTTATATGTTTGAGTTTTCTTGAGTTGGTGATGTAATTTCCTGTGGTGACATCATTTTCTATGGAGATGTCATTTCCCATTCTTTTTCTCAGGGGGTGGTAAATGAGATCCAAGTCAATCCAAATCAAAGATCCTATACAGACAACAAGCAATACTAATGTCATTTACAAAATACCGTGCAAGAATTGTAACAAACACTACATTGGACAAACAGGCAGAAAACTAGCCACAAGATACATGAACATCAACTAGCTAAAAAAAAGACGACCCTCTCTCACTAGTATCCTCACATATGGATGAGGAAGGACACCACTTCAACTGGGACAGCACATCCATCCTAGGACAAGTCAAACAAAGACATGCACGAGAATTCTTAGAAGCATGGCATTCCAACCGGAACTCTATCAACAACCACATTGACTTGGATCCCATTTACCACCCCCTGAGAAAAAGAATCACCACAGGAAATGACATCACTGACCCTGAGAAACTCAAACATATAAATAGAATCAGGCTACACCACTAGTGCTTCATTCAGAGGCTCAGTGAAGATGTTACCTATTATGGTGACGAAACATCTGAAAACAAACCTTCCTGCTCAGTGAGCAAACCTACATCCAAATTATTCAAACATCCAATAAAAACAAATTTCATGAAAAGCAAAACTCAGTGAGAAAGATCCATTTATGACCTACTCAAGAGCACAAGGGAAGTATTGGATTTGAAAAAACAAAGCTTAAAAAGTAGAAAGAATGGGAATGAATCGAAAGATTGAGAAAGGGGTTTTGAAACAAACAGATGGCAACTAAAAATTCAGTTAAAAAAGGAAAAAGGAAATACATCGAACATGGCCATCATCTGGAACATAAGAACTGGACTGCAGGAATGCCTACTGGTGTAGAGAGAGGAGAGCAGCAGAAGGAAATGTACAGCCTTATAAAACAACTCCACATAGGCTGGTATCCCATCACCAAGTCACCCTTTATTTATACATGGAAAGTCCTTTACTCTGGCACAGCCTCAGGGTCAGCACCAATGCCAGGGTCTCTGACACTTCTCTTTTTATCTGTCTTTCAGGACTCCCTGATTGGACCAGATTAACAGCCCCAATTAGGGAACGCATATTCTGTGAGGACCAGCTGACCTTGTTGTAATCACTAAAGCTTGGAGGCAGATCCTGGAGAAACTACCTTAGGGAAAAGGTGAACAAATATTTTGTATCACTCCTCACAGCATTAAATATAAATCATACATCAAAAACTGTTATATTTCCATTATCAGGTTGTGGAAACAAATTTATTTGCAAACTAAATGTGGACGCAGTAATGATAATGCATTGCAAGGACCGTGGAACTGGTGTCAGTCTATTTAGTTGATGTCTTTACCAAGGTTGGAACATTTCAGTGTAGCTTCCATTTCACTTGTTCTTTGATTCATCTGTTGCGTTCCAAGCAATGTAGTAATTTGTCAAAATGTTCCTGGATTGATGGATTTTTAAAAATAGAATATTATGTTGAAATGAATAAGCACACTTGCTGGGTCATTATTCAAAAGAGATTCAATTCTTCAAAGGCATTGGGTAACTTGTAATTTTATCATGAGTGCTTCACGCTGAGTTTTCACAACAACTTGTTTACAGCTTCAGTATTGTGGATTATCATGGCTTTGGAACGAAACAAATTATCAGCTCAGACCAACTGAGGAAAAGTGCTCAAAAAAAACGAAGTTCTCACCCAATGTTACTCTGGAGTGTCTGTTGGGATTCTCCTGTAATTTCAGCAGAAAACTCACAAAATGTCAACAGGATAAAGGCCTTTTGCTTATTTTTATTTTGTTTATTCACAAGTTGTGGGCATCGCTGGCAGTATTTGTTGTCCAATCCTAATTGTCATTGAATTGTTGCTGGTGAACCACCTCCATGACATTGCAGCAGTGTGTGTGACATTTTGAAAACAAAGCTTCCAGTAGTTGATCATGGCTCTAAGTCTCACTGGCGAAGTCAACATTGATTATCCATCCCTAACTGCACTGGGAAAATAATGGTGAGCTGCAGTCACTGGGGTTTATGGAAACCCTAGGTGCTGTTAGCAAGGGAGCATCCAAGATTCTGACCCAGGAACAGAGATTGAGGGCAGAGTTTTACAGGGATCTGAACAACTCCAACTATGGTGAGATGTAGCAGCATCAGGTGAGAAATCTGGTGAGAATAATCTTGACTTTGTGCCACAGTTTATGCTTTTGACAAGCAGTGTGGTGAGTGTCTCTCCAAACAAGGGTGAGTTACCTGTTAAGGGGGTTAGAGCTTGTTAAATTCCGTGTTAAATACCCAAATTGCCTCATTAGTATTCAGCATCCAACCTTACCAAATGTGCCAGACAAGGTGGAAATCGCAGCACCGGAGTGAGTACCCGGTGATTTCAGCTCACCGCTTGCTCTGATGGTCCTCCATGCTGAGTACCAGGGAGCAACATCTCAGAGCATGCTCCATGGTCACCGGCCATACACATTACACATCCTCAGACTTTAGCATCAAACATGTGCCAGCCTCCATTACTCCAGGTGAGACCACACCTGGAGTTGCGTTTGCAGTGCTGGTCTCCAAATTTGAGGAAAGACAATCTGGCTATTGAGGGAGTGCAGCGTAGGTTCACGAGGTCAATTCCTGGAATGGCGGGATTACCTTACACTGAAAGACTGAAGCAACTGGGCTTGAATTTAGAAGACTGAGAGGGGATATGATTGAGGCATATAAGATTATTAAAGGATTGAACACTCTGGAGGCAGGAAACATGTTTCCACTGATGGGTGAGTACTGAACCAGAGGACACAGCTTAAAAATACGGGGTAGACCATTTAGGACAGAGATGAGGAGAAACTTCTTCACCCAGAGAGTGGTGGCTGTGTGGAATGCTCTGCCCCAGAGGGCAGTGGAGGCCCAGTCTCTGGATTCATTTAAGAAAGAGTTGGATAGAGCTCTCAAGGATAGTGGAATCAAGGGTTATGGAGATAAGGCAGAAACAGAATATTGATTAAGGATGATCAGCCATGATCATATTGAATGGCGGTAGAGGCTGGAAGGGCTGAATGGCCTACTCCTGCACCTGTTGTCTATTATCTATTGTCTATTGTCTAATTCTCCTGGCCCATCCCTGATCCACTTACAGCACACTCTGTCCTTCAATGCTAGCCCTCGTGCTGCCCCGGTAACTCTAATTGTAACGCTGCATCAAGGACACGGTATGCTCAGGGACATCCACCCCTCCAGTTCAGGGATTACACAGGGCTTTAGGATGATCTAGGTTCGTCACTCACTCTCATCAGGCTCCCTCACTCAGACTGAGCCAACCTGAATATTCCCAGTCAGTCCTGCAGATCCCTGCTCACTAAAATACAGATTTCCCTCTGTCAGCCTTGAATGGGACAAATATCAGGAACCATACAGGGCAGCTCTGGACTGGTAGGATTTGTCTGGGGCCAAGACAGCCAAATAGAGTCATAGAGATGTACAGCAGAGAAACAGACCCTTCTGCCCATCTTGTTCATGGCAACGAGATATCCTAAACTAATCTGGTCCCATAGCATTTGGCCCATATCCCTCCAAACCCTTCCTATTCATATATCCATCCAGATGCCTTTTAAATGTTGTAATCATACCAGCTTCCACCACTTCCTCTGCCATCACATTCCATACATGCACCATCCTCTGTGTGAAAAGTTGCCCCTTAGGTCTCTTTTAAATCTTTCCCCTCTCACCCTAAACCTATGGCCTCTAGTTCTGGACTCCCCGACTTCAGGGTAAAGACCTTGCCTATTTACCATATCCATGCCCCTCATGATTTTATAAACCTCTATCAGGTCACCCCTCAGCCTCTGACGCTCCAGGGAAAACAGCCCCAGCCTAATCAGCCTCTCCCTGTAGCTCAAATTCTCCAACCGTGGCATCGTCCTTGTAAACCCTTTCTGAGCCCTTTCAAGTTTAACAATATCATCCCTATAGCAGGGAGACCAGAACTGAACGCAGTATTCCAAAAATGGTCGAACCAATGTCCTGTACAGCCACAGCATGACCTCCCAACCCCCATGTTCAATGCTCTGACCAATAAAGATAAGCATACCAAACATCTTCCTCATCACCCCTATCTACCCGTGACTCCACTTTCAAGGAACTATGAACTTGCACTCCAACATCTCTTTGTTCAGCAACACTCCCCAGAACTTTACCGTTAAGTGTATAAGTCCTGCCCTGATTTGCCTTTCCAAAGATTGCTCAAGGAATGGCGATGAATTCCAGGATATTCTGGCAGGGGTGAGCTGTTTCTGGAATGATGAATGAAAGGATGGGGCTAGAATCAGGCATTTGGGATGGTGTTGAGGCAAGATAGATGATGAATAGGCGAGTTTGGTAAGTATGGTGAGAAAATTCATTCGCTGTCATTTGAAAAACCTTCCAAAAACGTCACCAATTTGTAATTAATAAAGAAATAAGGTTCAGCCTATGGCTCCAAATCAGGTTGGTAATGCCCTGCAGGGTAATTTGTAGATGTTGGTGTTCCCAGCATCCTTTGTAATCCAGGTGGTCATGGACGTGGGTTGGGAATGGGGCATCTGGTGGAGCCCACGGTGAGTTACTGCAGTGCATCTTGTAGATGGCACACACTATTGCTACTGGGCTTCACTGGGTGAAGGGGATCTGGGTGGGATGTCTTCAGAGAGGATGGTCCCTCCCCCTCGTGGGATTCTTGATCAGTCATGGACTCAAAGAGGAAAGGGCAGCAAAGTGGACATGAGGAATGTCGGGTCAGCCACAACCTTATTGAATCGTGGAGCAGACTCAAGGGGGTGAATGGCCTACTCCTGTTCCTCGTTCGTATTGTCTAACTCAAGTACTTCCACAGAATTCCCACTCATGCTGGTGGCTTGCCATTAAAACACCAAACTCTGCAAATTAAAGGGCAAGGGATGCAAAAGATTGGAGAGCTAGCCCAATGCTTTCACCTAATTCCGTCCTGATCACTTCAACACAACTTTAAGGTTCTGGGAAAACTCGGCATTCATTAGATCTGACTGTACAATGATTAATTAAGACAAACTGCTGAATATTGTCGAGAGTGTGGTGCTGGAAAAGCACAGCAGGTCAGGCAGCTCCGAGGAGCAGGAGAATCGACATTTTGGACATAAGCCCTTCATCAGGAATATTACAACAAAGTCGAAAGAGTGTATGGTCACTTTAAATTGGGGATTGTTTTCTGAATTTAAAGTACAGCCACAGCTGCCAGTACGGAACAGCTAAGAGACTGGCTGTTCCTAAATAGATACATGTGACAATTGGCTGTTTAATGGATATCTGAGTTTTGGTTGTTGTTCAAATTTAACCAATTAATTTAAATGTTGCCCAGGATACCAAAACCCAATTGAGTTTGAATTTATTGTAGGGCCAACATCGGACCAATGAGAGGGTACAATGTTGGGGGTCTAAAATCAATGCAGTTTGAAAATTGGTCAGAGCTAACTGCCCATCTCCGAAGAAATAAACATCTTGCTCTCAAAGAAATCTCTGAAGGCACTATCTATCAAAACGTACCTTTTCCTGTAAAAACCGTAAAAAGTAAGAAGACAATCCAAGGAGAAGACAGCAGAATCGGAAGGACGGAAAGAAGTAATAGATTCAGAGGACTGGCAGGATGACAACATAAGAGACTGTGTGGACTTGAGATTAAGTTAATGTAGTTGTGTGATTGGAGCAGCATTTTTATCGAGTTGGGCTCAGACAGTAATTAGCTGAAAATGTGTTGCTGGTTAAAGCACAGCAGGTTAGGCAGCATCCAAGGAATAGGAAATTCGACGTTTCGGGCATAAGCCCTTCAGACAGTAATTAGTTAAGGAAAAAAGAGACTTGGATTTGTTAATAGTTTTTGCTTAGTATTCACTGTTAGAGTTAGAAATATAACTTGTTATTTTTCTTTAAACAGTGGAAATTAGGGATTTTCTTTCATTCATTCAGATTTTAACAGATTACGAGGCAGGGCGAGTCTTTTGGGGCGCTTCGAGTTTAATTAGCAAAATCCATGTTGGAACAATATTCCTTTGTGCAGTTTTCCCTCAACTTTAGAACACAGAATTCTTTCCCCTTACCATGTCCCTTCAAATTAGCATTGACTTATATTGACTTGGGAGTTGAACTGCACGTGTCCCTCTTGTCATTTTTGCTGAAACAGAAACATTTGGTTCTTTTCTTTTCCAAGTTATTTGTTTTGTTTAAAAGGCAGGCCGTATAATAGTAATTGAAGCTGACTTTATACTCTGCTAACACAGGTTTTCAAATGATTGCAAAACCAAGTTGCAAAATATTCTCAGCAGAATTGTCAACCTTGAAACTAAACAGATACAGCAAAGAAAATCTCAAAGCTGTTTTAAGGCATTTCCATATAAAACCACAGTTTGGAATGCCTTGATATAGTTTAACAGAATATCAGCCCTGAGAGAAAGAGCTTTTAGAGAACCATCCAACCTGATTGAATTCTAGGCAGACGTTCTAGGCTGGGACATTAATGATAAGGATACATGACTCTCACCACTCAGAACCAGCTCTCAGAATTTTATTTTAATAATTACAGTTCAATTTCTCCTGAAGGAAATGAAAAGAACTTTGTCTGAATCCTTGAATAATCTTATATAATTTTAATTGGATTCATAACTCAATTAATGAAGAAATATAATGTCTAGAATGAAAATTCTTTATCAAGTTGTATTGCTGCAATCAAATGCAAACAAATATCCTGGCCATCTTTGGCTCCAAGTTTGAAATCATTTCTCAGCATTCCAGATGCCAAAAGGTGTAAGAATAATCAACTCAGCAACACAGGGGTAGGGCTCTATTCTAGTATTTAGGTCACTGCTAAATTAATCAATGACCTTTCTCCAATTAACTAAAGCGTATTCCCAAAAGGAACTCCGGCCTCATTGAACAGAGAAACAGAATTAATGTTTTGGGTTCAATGACCTTTCTTCAGTTCTGATGAAAAGTCATACCAGACTCGAAATGTTAACTCTGTTTCTCTCTCTACGATGCTGCCTGACCTGTTGAGTTTCTCCGCAATTGCTGTTTCTGTTTCAGATTGCCGGCATCTTCAGTTCTTTGTTTAATTTTAGAACATTTTGTATTTGGCGTTACATCATTTCATCAAAGCTCTGCACCTTTGGATGTGTTGTGTGAAGATGTATTTCAAATGACCTTTTCACCTGTTCGGATTATTATCGGGTCTTTCTTGAAATCAAGGCATTGATATCCTTGTGGTGCTTAGATATGGGAGTCTAATTTGCTTCTTTCAGGGATAAAATGCATTCTGAGGCCTGATGTTATATTTAGATTTGGCGTTGGTACAATGGGACTTGTAAGCAACAGTTTCAGTGATTTACAGTCTCAGCAAATGAAACAAGCATAGTGTGCATCCAGGATCCAAAACAGCTTTGATGTTTCTGAATTAATCCAGTAGCTACCAATTACTGCAAATGTCAGGAGACCTTTCGTTCTGTTTTTCTATAGTTTACAGTTCCTTCTAAAATACATTTTCAAATACATGGTAGGCAATGGTGCTGTCTTGGGACGATGTGTCCTGTCTTTATCCTCTTGATCGTGGAAACAGTGAACTGGTAACCTTCATTCCTTTTATACCTGAGCAACAGAAACAACCTGTGCCTATTTCTATCCCAGAAAGCTGGATCTTTGCCACATCAGATTGACTCAGAAGCCCTTAAAAATAGTGATGGCAGAGCCTCATTCCAGGATTCCTGACCTCATTACCAGGATTTCCAATTTTAAGGAATATCTTTAAGGGTAAGGGCTAGTCCCGGTGGTCTGAGTGAACAGTGCACTCCCAGTCTGGTCGGTTCCCCATTATAAAGATAGCAATGGCCTACTTTACTGGATTTCTCCAGCTTCCTCATTTCCCCTCCCCCCACCTTGTCTCAGTCGGTTCCCTCAACTCAGCACCGCCCTCCTAACCTGCAATCCTCTTCCTGACCTCTCCGCCCCCACCCCACTCCGGCCTATCACCCTCACCTTGACCTCCTTCCACCTATCCCACCTCCATCGCCCCTCCCCCTAGTCCCTCCTCCCTACCTTTTATCTCAGCCTGCTTGGCTCTCTCTCTCTTATTCCTGATGAAGGGCTTATGCTCGAAACGTCGAATTCTCTATTCCTGAGATGCTGCCTAACCTGCTGTGCTTTGACCAGCAACACATTTGCAGCTGTGACTTCCATGGAGTCAGGCCAGATCGTTAAAGACTTATAGCTCATGAGACCTCAGATAAATCCTGAACCATAGTCTTAATGAAGGAATCTTTTGAAAAGATGAGCTCAAATGATTTGCCTCACACCTCCATGCTAAGGTGTGGAGGTGCCGGTATTGGACTGGGATGGACAAAGTCAGAAATCACACGACACCAGGTTACAGTCCAAGTGGTTTATTCGAAATCACAAGCTTTTGAGCCCTGCCACTTTATCGGGTGAACAGAGCGTCACCTAATGAAGGAGCAATGCTCCAAAAGCTTGTGATTTCATATACACCAGTTGGACTGTACCCTGGTGTCATGTGATTTCTGACTTTCTCTCATGCTAAGGCAGTACTCTCACCCAACAATGGCCTCACCCAACCCCCATGACCTCATATGTACCACAATGCCAAGACAGGACACTTCCATGACTCTTCATCCATGACACACTGTCCAGAAGCAATGAACATTTGTTAATGTCTGGCCACAATGCAGCTTGTAAATAAACGCCATGAAGTTGATAGCAGAGAAACTTCTAGAAAAAAAGCATTGGTCTGGATAAAGTTACAATAGTCACATGAGAAAACGTGGCTCGATTCTGAAGAATTCTTTACTCAGAGCATGGAATGGCCTGCCTGCAACAGTAATAAACCCGCCAACTTTAAAAACACTTAAATGGTCATTGGATGAGAATGGAATAGTGTAGGTTAGGCGGGCTTCAGACTGGTTCCATTGGTCAGTGGAACATCGAGGGCCGAAGGGTCCGTACTGAGCTGTGATATTCTATGTTCTCTGAGACACATAGACTTTAGGGAAAATCACATCTAATTTCTTTCCTGGAGCTTTTTGAAGGGGAAATTTTTAAAGTTTATAATCGATGCAAAAGCTGTAAGAATCGTTAGCTGTGAGAAAAACAACGTAAATCTTTAACTTGGAATTGAAAGGTTGGTGGAGTGGGAGAAGAGATGAGGTTCACATGTGAAAATGGGAGATGATCCATTTTGGTACAAAGTACTTGGTGAGGAACAACAGAATAAAGGGTGATATTTTAAGGTGAGTGCAGGAGCAGAGGGACCTTGATGTGTGTTTTCATAAAATATTGAAAGTGACAGAACAGATAGGGACAGCTTTTTCAAAAAGAAATTATGCTGAATTCTAGATTTGATGAATAGAGGCAGAGGGTCTAAGAGCAGGGAGGTTACGCTGAGTGTGGCTAGAGCTCAGCTGGAGGTTTGGGGCTGCTACACTTTCAGAAAAATGTGAACATATTGGAGAAAATGCAGGAGAGGTTTCCAAAAACTGCTCCAGGGACGGAAACTTCAGTCATGAGGACAGACCGGAGAAGTTGAGATTGTTTATCTTGGTTATATGTTTTCAAAATCATGCTGGGTCTGGACAGAGTAGATAGAGAAATATTGTTTCCAATCATAAACAAATCAAGAATTAAAGGGCACAGTGTTAAAGTGTTTTGCAAATTAATTTTAAAAAATGCTTTCACCACTGGAGGGGTTTGGGTTTGGACTGAACTGCCTGAAAGTGTAGTCGAGGCAGTTTTAAAAGAGCTTTTTGAGGAGACATGATAGGGTTAGTGGCACAGTGGTTAGCACTGCTGCCTCACAGCGTCAGAGACCCGGGTTCAATTCCTGCCTCAGGCAACTGTGTGGAGTTTGCACATTCTCCCCATGTCTGTGTGTGTTTCCTCCGGCTGCTCTGGTTTCCTCCCACAGTCCAAAGATGTGCAGGTCAGGTGAATTGGCCATGCTAAATTGCCCGTAGTGTTAGGTGCACGGGTATGGGTGGGTTGTGCTTCGGACTTGTTGGGCCAAAGGGCCTGTTTCCACACTGTAAGTAATCTAATCTAATCTAATCTAAATAGAAACTGTTTACAGGGACAGGGAAACAGAGTGACACAGCCAACCAGTATAGACATGATGGGCTGAATGGCTTCCTTCTGGACCATAACAATTCTGTATTTCTGTGACCGGACAGCAGAGTGTCAATCCAGCAGAATCTTGAGGGTTTCTCCAGACTGTACAGTGTGGGTGCAATCTTATATTATTCTACCCATGTATGAGGCACAATGGATTTCCTTAGAATCCCTACAGTATGGAAACAGGCCATTTAGCCCAACAAGTCCATTCCAAACCTCCAAAGAGTATTCCATCCAGACCAAACCTACCTTACCCAGACAACACTGTATTTTCCATGACTTAAGTACCTAGCCTACATATCCCTGACCACTATGTGCAATTTCCCATGCTAATCCACCTGACCTGCACATCTTTGGACTGTGGGAGGAAACAGGAGTATCCGGAGGACATGGGGAGAATGTGCAAACTCCACACAGTAGACAATAGGTGCAGGAGTAGGCCATTCTGCCCTTCGAGCCTGCACCACCATTCAATATGATCATGGCTGATCATCCTTAATCAGTATCCTGTTCCTGCCTTATCTCTGTAATCCTTGATTCCACAATCCTTGAGAGCTCTATCCAACTCTTTCTTAAATGAATCCAGAGACTGGGCCTCCACTGCACACAGACAGGCACCTGAAGGCAGAATTGAACCCTGGGCCCTGGTGTTGTGAGGCAGCAGTGCTCATCACCGAGCTACCTACCACCCTAGTGGAGTTTGGTGGAGTGATTCTTGCTGGGAGATTGGGCACGTTTTCTCACTGTACCCTAACAAACGCGCTGCTTTAATTGCTGTTGCTAGTTCTCAGTCATATTGTAGTACCGTCCCATTATACCACATGCTGTTCCCAGAGGAACTCCCACTCACTGGGCATCTGCCCTAAGACCAGTATCCCGTGCAGTGTGTCATCTTTAAGAGTCTACAGTGTACCTGAAAGAGCACTGGTATCCTCCCTGCTTGTGACTGCTGACTGGATGGAGATGTTTGACAAGGCTACACAGGCCGAAAATGTGTTGCTGGAAAAGCACAGCAGGTCAGGCAGCATCCAAGGAGCAGGAGAATCGACATTTCGGGCATGAGCCCTTCTTCAGGCTACACTGGCACCAAGATTAATTGCCGAGATCGCATGGGGCTCTGGTCATTCCTTTCTCCAGGTGAGACAGAGGAGGCCACACTGCCACACAATGTCAGCCAGCTCAGAGATCGCGGCCTGGATCAGTTCCCTGACCAGGGTTCCGAGATTTTTCCTCCATTTGGATTTGTAAACAATTGCATTGTCCAGTTTTCCCCTGCTCCCCAAATATAAATCAAATAAAACTGCACAACAGCTATCTTTTCTCACAATGTCTGTGCTCTAATCATATGTCTGCCACACTGTACATGCTAACCCAGCAACCTCCTCTTACACATTTGTATTCCTTCATAACCCTCAATTCTGGTACTGAGTCAACATGCTTTCAACAACTTCTGAACTGGGTAAACCTTTAAAACATTAAGACAATTGAGTGATCAAGTTCACTATTATTGACATTTAAACAGCTTTTCCTGTGTCCTGACTGAGGCTCATTAACATTATAGATAGAACCACAGAGCTCAGAAACAGACTCTTCGGTCCAAATCATCGCGCCGATAAGACATCCCAATCTGATCTAGTCCCACCTGCCAGCACTTGGCCGTATTCCTCTAAACCCTTCCTATTCATATACCCATCCAGATGCCTTTTAAATGTTGTCATTGTACCAGAGTCTACCACGTCCTCTGGCAGCTCACTTGATACACGTATCACTCTCTGCATAAAAAAGTTCCTCATTGGGTCCTTTTCAAATCTTTCCCCTCTTGCCTTAAACCTATGCTGTCCAGTTTTAGGGCCATTCATGATTTCATGAATCTCTACAAGGTCGCCTCTCAGTCTCTGATGCTCCAGGGAACATAGCCCCAGCCTGTTCAGCCTCTCCTTGTAGCTCAAACCCTCTAGTTCTAGCAACATCTTTGTATACCTTTTCTGCACTCTCTCAAATTTAACAACATCCTTCCAATAGAAGGGCGACCAGAATTGTACACCATAATTTAGAAGTGACACCAATAATGTTCTGTACAGCTGCAACATGACCTCCCATCTTTTATACTCTATGTTCACTGTTATTTCCTCACAAAATAAAACGTTTCCTTCATTAAAACCAAAAAACTCTGGATGTTGGAAATCAGAAACAAAAGCAGATATTTCTGGAAAAGCTCAGCAGGTTTCATGGCATCTATGGACAGAAATCAGAATTAATGTTTTTGGGTCCAGTGTACCTTCCTCAGAAGTAGGTTCCTTTGCTAACAATGCAGTCTTCCCATTATACCGGAGCCCTGGATTATGCTGGTTCACAAAACTTCCTTCCCAGTGCCAAAGTCCCAAAGAATTTTCGTACCTGGTTTTCTATTTATGACCTCAAATCTGAAATCCTGGAAACAGTTTGGTGGCTTTTGACTGAAGTGTCTGCAACATGAAGGTGATTGATAAAAGAAACAATGATGAAGTGAGGAAAAGCCTTTCCATGCAGTAATTGGAGGTTAGGACGTGCAGTGCACTTGCTGAGAATGTGGTGGAAGGAAATTCACTTGAAATATTCAAGTGAGAATTCAATTGTTGTTTGAAAAGATCTCCAGGACAAAGGCAGGGTGTGGCACTAGATAAATTTACAATTACAATTGGGTGAATGTGCTTTCACAATTCTGTGCTATAACAAGCTAAAAGGAGTCTTTGAAAAATCTTTAGCGAACAGGATTAAGGAAAGTCTCAAAGCCTTTTATTCGTACATAAGGAGCAACAGAGTAACTAGAGAAAGGGTTGACCCACTCAAGAACAAGGGAGGAAAGTTATGCATGGAGTCAGAGAAAAGGGGTGAGATTCTTTAATGAGTTAGCAATTTTTGAGAAGATTTGTAGCTCAGGTTGATGATAAGTCTGTAAGTTAGCTCGCTGAACTGGAAGGTTTGTTTTCAGATGTTTCGTCACCATATGAGGTAACATCATCAGTGAGAGTCTCTGGTGAAACACTGGTGGTATGTCCCACCTCTCTATTTATAGGGCTTGGTTTCTTAACACGGGTGATGTCATGTTTGGTTCATTTTTTCAAGGGAAGGTAGATAGGGTCTAAATCAATGTGTTTATTGACGGAGTTCTGGTTCGAAGGTCATGCCTCTAAAAGTTCTTGTGTGCATCTTTGTTTCATCTGTCCTAGGATATGTGTGTTGTCCCAGTCAAAGTGGTCTCCTTCTTTGTCTGTCTGTGTAGAAAAGACACGACCCACTCTCACTAGTTTCAATACATACCGACTCCACGTTGGACACCTCTTTGACTGGGACATCACACACATCCTCGGACAGGTGAAACAAAGACATGCACGAGAATTCTTAGAGGCATGGCATTCTAACCAGAACCCCATCAATAGACACATCAACTTAGATCATATTCAACTTGCCTTGAAAAAAAGAACTGGAAATGACATCATCCACCTTAAGAAACCAAGACCTATAAATAGAGAGGCAGCGAGCTAACTTACAGACTTACTGTTAATGAATACTTTGCATCGGTATTCACTGAGGAGAAGGACATGACACATGTTGAGGTTAGAGATAGATCTTTGATTACTTTAGGTCAAGTTGGCATAAGGAGGGAGGATGTATTGGGTATTCTAAAAGGCATTAAGGTGGACAAGTCCCCAGGGCCAGATGGGATCTCTCGCGGGTTACTGAGGGAAGTGAAAGAAGGAATAGCTGGGGCCTTAACAAATATCATTGCAGCATCCTTGAACACTTGTGAGGTCCCGGAGGATTGGAGAATTGCTAATGTTGTTCCCTTATTTAAGAAGGAATAATCTAGGTAATTATAGACTGGTCAGCCTGATATCAGTGGTAGGGAAGCTCTGGAGAAAATATTGAGGGATAAGATCTACTTCCATTTGGAAGAAAATGGGTTTATCGGTGATAGGCAACATCGTGTGGGGGGAGATCGTGCCTTCTAGGAGAAAGTGAGGACTGCAGACGCTGGAGATCAGAGCTGAAAATGTGTTGCTGGAAAAGCGCAGCAGGTCAGGCAGCATCCAAGGAGCAGGAGAATCAACGTTTCGGGCATGAGCCTGAAGAAAGGCTTATGCCCAAAACGTCGACTCTCCTGCTCCTTGGATGCTACCTGACCTGCTGCGCTTTTTCAGCAACACATTTTCAGCTGGAGATCATGCCTTATCAACTTAATAGAATTTTTTGAGGAAGTGACAAAGTTGGTTGATGAGGGAAGGGCTGTAGATGTCATATACATGGACTTCACTAAGGCATTTGATAAGATTCCCCATGGCAGGCTGACAGAGAAAGTGATGTCCCATGGGGTCCAGTGTGTACTAGCTAGATGGATAGAGAACTGGTTGGGCAACAAGAGACAGAGAGTAGTGGTAGGAGACTTGTGACCAGTGGTGTCCCACAGGGATCCATGCTGGGACCACTGTTGTTTGTGATATACATAAATGATCTGGAGGAAGGTATACCTGGTTTGATTAGAAAGTTTGCAGATGACACTAAGATTGGTGGAGTAGCAGATAGTGATGGGGACTGTCAGAGAATACAGCAGAATACAGATAGATTGGAGAGATGGGTAGATGGAGTTCAATCCGGGCAAATGCGAGGTGATGCATTTTGGAAGATCTAATTCCAGAGTGAACTATACAGTAAGTGGAAAAGCCCTGGGGAAAATTGATGTACAGAGAGATCTGGGTGCTCAGGTCCATTGTTCCCTGAAGACGGCAATGCAGGTTGATAGAGTGGTCAAGAAGGCATACAGCATGCTTTGCTTCATCGGATGGGGTATTGAGTACAAGCGTTGGCAGGTCATGTTACAGTTGTACAGGACTCTGGTTTGGCCACGTTTGGAATACTGCATACAGTTCTGGTCACCACATTACCAAAAGGATGTGGATGCTTTGGAGAGGGTGCAGAGGAGGTTCACCAGGATGTTGCCTGGTATGGAGGGTGCTCGCTGTGAAGAGAGGTTGAGTAGATTAGGATTATTTTCATTAGAAAGATGGAGATTGAGGGGGGACATGATTGAGGTCTACGAAATCACGAGAGGTGTAGGGTAGCAAGAAACGTTTTCCCAGAGTGGGGGGGCTCAATTACCAGGGGTCATGAGTTCAAGGTGAGAGGGGAAAGGTTGAAGGGAGATAAACGTGGTACATTCTTTACGCAGAGGGTGGTGGGTGCCAGGAACACGTTGCCAGCGGAGGTGGTAGAGGCAGGGACAATAGCGTCACTTAAGATGTATCTAGACAGACACATGAATGGTCAGGGAGCAAAGGAATACAGATCCTTAGAAAATAGGTAGCAGATTTAGATAGAGGATCTGGATTGGCGCAGGTTGGAGGCTGAGGGGCCTGTTCCTGTGCTATAACATTCTTTGTTCTTTGTTCTATTTGAAGGTCCAGTTTCCAAAGTTGCAGTTTGAAACTGCATTTTGTAATGTGCAGTTTCCGTTGAAATGTTAAGGTGCAGATGAATACCATCTCCCTTCTTTCCTGAAACATAGCCTCATGGATCCTCCTAACAGACTGTTAGCAAACAAACGTGATTTTGTATATAATTACAAATAAACCATTCAAATGAGTTAAAAGTGTCTTAGTCATAAATTATTAGAGGCAATTAATAAACAGACTTTGAGCTTGTTTGTGATGCTTTATAGTTCCTTGCCTTTGTTTTAATTAATAAAACTGACATGCAGCAATTCTACATCTAAAATGGTCTTGGTTAAGTGAAATCTTTGCTCAAAACAACACCGCACTTTGCAAAACGCAATAGCTAGTTTGGCCCGAAGCACTCATTATTCGACAATGGATAACAATGAGTCAGTAATCACTACAAACTGCCCCAAACAATGTTGTTTTGGTAATAATTCCAGCAACTGCAATTTATTCCATTTGAATAAACCCTACCTTGAGGGCAGCACACTGAAACTCAAATACACATTACAATTATGTTTGACAAATCATATAGGCTGCTTGTCAGCTGAGTGGCATTGCAATTCTTGCAATTTATCATTTAAACTATAGGCACAGATATGCAGTAAATGAAGGGTAGCCATTCCTGATTTCAAACCAATTTAAAATAAAATTGGGTGATTTGAATGAGGAACTGTGACAGTTTGTGGTTGGCTTCACATTCATCACCTTCCTATCCTCAATCTATCTTGTCTGTTCACCCAGGCTTTCACCACACGCGCTGAACACTGACAGACTGCTGCCTTCTAATGAGAGACATTCCCAACTCCGCCACTTTACTTTCTCACTTCCCCAGGGCCCTTGTCAGGAGTTAATTCCACTGACCCCCTTCCAAAGTCCTCTCATTAATTTCGCCGGAAGTATTGTGGTTTGTACCAATGGGTTCAGGTAGCATCATCTTTCTGCAGATCTCCCTCCAGAATGTAGATTCCCTTCTGAATAAAGGCCACGCAACCTATGAGCTAATTATGGACAATCACATTAACAGTGGGATTGGAATGGGTAGCCCTGCCAGTAGCAGTGGTGGACTTTCCCTCTTTATGGGCATTTAAACGGGGAATTGGATAGGCTTATGGAGGATAGTGGGCTAGCATAGGTTAGGTGGGCTTGGGTCGGCGCAACATCGAGGGCCAAAGGGCCTGTACTGCGCTGTATTTTTCTATTTTCTATGTCCAGACCTGCTGGGCTGAAGGGCCTTTTTCTGTCCTATAAGCCTCGGTGATTCTGTCACCTTGCTGGAGATATGGTTGACCTTCCTGAAGATTCGCAGGCTGTTTCTGTGTTTGAGCACTGTTCCCCCAACTCAGTGCTGTCGTGATTTCTATGGGGAGAGGCAAGGTCTAAAGGAGTTGGTGCTGAGCTCCTGGCTCTCACTTACCTGGCCACACGGGATGGAGCTGCAGTGGAAAGTCATCAGCTGGATGTACAGGGTAGCTCTTGGTACCAATCAGAGACGATGGACAGAATCTTACTGGGGCCTGAGCACTGAGGGGTGCGGTGAGATTTATGGCAGAATGGGGCAAGAGGTCCAACAGAGACCATCTCAACTCAGGAGCATTTCCCACCATCTCTCTCATTGTTTACACAAGGCCAGGTAATATTCATATTTGGGTGACCCTTTGACAATGATGATTACATGTTAAATACCTTGCTAACAGTCCCATTCAGCTCATTAATATTCAGCCTCCTATCTTATCAAATTCCCCAAACAGGCCCAATGTTGGGAAACCTCAATACGGAGACTGGAATGACTCAACTGGCTGCTTATCTCCAAAGAACCTCCAGCTTGGACATTGGGCACTAACACTCCAGAGACTGCTCCATTGCACCAGCTGCACCTCTACAGACACTGACATCTGACATGTGGCAGCCTCTTGGCCCATCTCCCACCCACTTACAGGACACTCGACCCCTCAATGCTACCCCTCAGGCTGTCCTGGGAACTCTCAATATAATGCTGCAGCAAGGGCATGGTGTGCTGAGGAAGTGCCCCTCCCCCCAGCACGCCCCTTAACCTGGCAGAGCGAAAGCCATTTGTCCAACATTCCTCCAGAGAGCTGAGAGAGCTTTACCACAGACAGCAAACTCTGAGCAGGTTGAATGGCCTGCACTCCTGGTCCTGAGGTGCACCACCCCATTGAGCAGGACCAAGGCTGTTACCTGTCAGAGGGTGGGGGTGTGCAGATCTCCCCCTCGGCTGCCATGGCTGGGGGAAATGTCAGGAATCACGCAGGGCAGCTCCAGGCTGGCAGTGCTGGTCCAGGGGCACAGTGGTCTTTCAAAGATGACACTGTTGCAAGGGATGTTGATGTTTCAGTGTCTGCCTGCTGAGTGGTGAGTCATTCCAGGAATGGGGATTGGTAAGACGGAGCAGAACGTGGACATGATGGACACCATAAAGGTAGAGTTGGTCTTTAATGAGGAGCACTTACTGAGAAAGCTCCCTCAGTTTCACAGCAAGAAGCCCTAAAAAAAATCACTCTAGCTCAAACAGGCCTTTTCTAAAGATACTGACTGTATTGTGAATAGTAAGTTCTTGATATGGTTTACAACAGTAGCATTGTAAATATCCACAAACTTTATAAAACTCTGTTGACACAATAAAAACTGTTACAAACCATTTTGTATGTTAATGTACACAGCATAATTCCCACAAATGGCCTGGTTTATTCAGCTGGAGCATCAATGAGAATATCAAGAAACGAGCAACTGATTATTTGAGAGCAAGAAATTACAATAGAATTAAATATTGGTAATTGTCAGAACACTTTGTAAAAGTTAACCAAGTTCTAAGATTTCTCAACAGGCTTAAGCTCACTCCCTGCCATTGGCTGCATGAGGCAATACGTGCACAGATAACAGCTGCTGCCCCACGTACATGCTTCTGTTCAGACCATTGATGTCTGACAATTGACAACCTGACTCTAAAGTGTTACAATAATCATCTATTTTGTATATGCAACACCATCATCACCAACCAACTTCAATAACAAATAGATAGATTGATAAAAATGAATAACTCAGCATGATTATTAGGCAGTAATACTATTGAGTGTTCAGATCATCACTGCTAAAGACACATCAAAGACTTCAGCCTGAGATCAGACCCAGCTTTGAATGTTTGAACTGATAGATGCCATGAGTTTAAATATGATTGGGTTCATTGTGGGTGTTTTCTATTTGGAAGAAGCAGAAATAGTGAAATCCTGGTCAGTGCCTTGTAACTGACACTTGACAATATCAACAGTAAATTAATAATGATTATAGTGTCGTCAGATCTAATTTGTCAAGCAGTTATCTGAACCCAGAAATAAAATGCTGCTGTGATGTGTGCTCTGTCATAAGGTATGTTTTTGAACAGGTTTACCATTTGTTCCATGTAATTGGCTCATGGACATCTTGTACTCTGATTAAACGAAGGTTAGTCCAGGACTTGTCAGCTGGTCAAACAGGTCAACCCAGAAACCTTTAACTAAAACTGGTCTCTACAACTGATATTAAACGTCTTGAAAATGTTTAGTATTCAGCTAAGAAATGAACTTGTAATGGTATAGAGACAGCCTTAATAACATTATCAAAAATATAGGCCAGTTAATATAAACACATTAATCAGCATCACCAAAACCAGATTAACAGGATATTCATTTCAACTTGATTGTGGGGCCCTGCTGTGAGCATTCCGCATCCCCCATTCATTCTGTAAATCAAATTTATGGACATTAAAGTGCAATGACAGCAGCAAAAATCAGCGAAACAGTCATGGGGTCAATCATACTTCATGTGGTGTTGCATTATACTAGACACACACTGGGGAATGGTCACAGGTTAAATCTCATTCTGTACAGCATGTGCCAATTTCAAGAGAACAGTGGATGTACAAATTCAGCTACGAATAGAGGGAAGATAGCTATTTTTTCCAGTCAGTAAGTGTCATTGGTGGTATCAGCCTGTGGTTAGGTTTCTGATCTCCAGAGGGTACCATTGACTATAGCTCCATCTTCAACACCATAATTCCAACCAAACCCATCTCTAAACTCCGAGACCTAGGTCTCTGTTCCGCCCTCTCCAACTGGATCTTTGACATCCTGGCCCACAGACCACAATCAGGAAAGATAGGCGACACACCGCCACCAACATAATCCTCAGCGCTGGGGCCCTGCAAGGCTGTGTACCCTTATAGACACATGGTTATGTGGCCAAATTCAGCTCTAACCCCATTCTCAAATTTGCTGATGACACCATCCTGGTGGGTCAGATCTCAAACAATGATGAGACAGAATGTAGGAAGGAGATAGACAGCATAGTGACATTGTGTAAAGAAACAATCTCTCCCTCAATGTCAGCAAATCAAAGGAGCTAGTCATCGACTTCAGAAAGTGGAGTGGAGGACACGCCCCTGTCTCTATTCACGGGGCTGAGATGGAGATAACCAGGAGTTTCAGGTTCCTGGGAATAACTATCACCAACAGTCTGTCCCTCTCCATCCACATTGATGCTACAGTCAGAAAGCACAGCAACACCTCCACTTCCTCAGGAGGCTAAGGAAATTCAGCATGTCCACAGTGACTCTCACCAATTTTTATTGATGCACCACAGGATGAATTCTATCCGGATGCATCACAGCTTGGTATGGCAACTGCTCTGCCCAGGACCACAAGAAACTACAGAGACGTGAACACAGACCAGTCCATCCCACAAACCAGCCTTCCATCCACTGACTCCATCTATACTTCCTGCTGCCTTTGGAAAGCAGCCAACATCATCAAAGACCCCTCCCACCCCGGTTACACCCTCTTCCAGCCTCTGACATTGGGCAGATGATACATTCATTTGAAAACATGTACCAACAGATTCAAGAACAGCTCCTTCCCTGATATTATCAGATTTATGAACAGATCTCTCATATATTAGAGTTGACCTTTCTCTGCACCTTCTCTGTAGCTGTAACACTATATTATGTGTTCTGTTCTATTACCCTGATGTACTTATGTAAAGTGTGATTTGCTTAGATAGCACACAAAACAATACTTTTCACTGCATCTCGGTACATGTGACAATAATAAATCACACCCACGCGCACACTCTCTCACAGGCTTATACCCCATCACACCCACACACACACTTTACCAAGCTTTCACACACAAACACACACTCTCTCGCATGCACACACTCTCTCTCTATCTCTCTCTCTCTCATGTGCACACACATAGACATACAATTTTATGGGATTAAAAATCACACAACACCAGGTTATAGTCCAACAGGTTTAATTGGGAGTACACTAGCTTTTGGAGTGATGCTCCTTCATCAGGTGATTGTGGAGGACACAATTCTAAGGCACAGAATTTATAGCAAAAATTTACAGTGTGATGTAACTGAAATTATACAGTGAAAAATACCTTGATTGTCTGTTGAGTCTTTTATCTGTTCGAATACCATGATAGTTTCACTTCTTTCATGTGTAAATCACAAAACCTTTTTTTAAAAGTTGCATTCTCGGGTTAGCTGTTAACAATGGTGTTAGCTAGACAATATGTTGAAGGTGTTAGCTATAACAATGGGCGTTAGCTAGACAATATGTTGAAGGTGTTAGCCCCCTGTGTTCTCTGTCTATGCCATGATGTTTAGATTGATTCTAATCTAAAAAGTGAGATAACGGAGTTTTACATGAATGCATGCAGTTTTTGAGCAAAGTACAATGTAACTCTGTGAGTACAAATTCACCCCACAAAATATGTGTGTGCATGTGGGTCTCTGTCTGTCTGTGTGTGCGTGTCTGGGGTGGGGTGTTGTCACACACACACACACACACACACACACACACACACACGAATTCCTATCATGGGGTGAATTTACATTTGCAGAATTATATTTGCAGATACATTCTATATTGCTCAAAAAATGCACAATCTGCAGGCAGTCAATCCATGTAATATTCTGTAATTTCCATTTTGGAAATAGAACCCATCTGACTCAAGATTGGAATATAGCCAGACTCTGACCTCACACCTTTAATGCACTGTCTGAGCTGAGATGCCACCTTTTGGTCTAAAACCTTAAGTTATCTCAAGAAGGTGACTTAAAAGAAGTTCTGGGATTTACATATTAATGAACCAATCCTGCAATCCATTCTGAAAGATGAAAGACTTAACAATCCAGGTTTGTTCAATATGTCATTTCAGTTTCATCACACTGTAATCTTTTGCCATAAATTCTGTCTTAAGGTCTTGTTCTCCACAGCCACCTGATGAAGGAGCAGCGCTCCGAAAGCTAGTGCTTCCACATAATCCTGTTGGACAATAACCTGGTGTTGTGTGATTTTTAACTTTGTCCACCCCAGTCCAACACCGACACCTCCACATCAGTAACAAATCAAATCAACTCAAATCAAAATTGCTAACATTTTAAAGCATTGAAGGGTTTTGAAGGCTAAAGTAGGTAATTTCTGATTTTGGAAGGAGCCTTGTATTGTTGCTGTTGGAATCAGTTACTTCTTCACCATTCCTTGTTGCCCTTTGCTGTTTTCCTAAACCCTTCAGAGTAGACGTGCAGCATTATGCATTCTGTATTAATGTGACATTGCTCCTGCAAGGAAAGTTGTTACATGTCAGCTGTCCAGACTTTGCACAAATGTTAGCACTTTCAGCTCTATTCACGTGGGAAAAAGGGAAGTCAGCAAACTCAATCACAAGTAGAAAGAGGGGAGATGAAATATTCCTGAAACAATTATTTCACAACTTTGATGAATTGTAAGATTTGAAAAGTGTGGAAATGAAGTTGGAGACTAAGATAAACCCTTAGGCGGCACGGTGGCACAGTGGTTAGCACTGCTGCCTCACAGCACCAGAGACCTGGGTTCAATTCCCGACTCAGGCAACTGGCTGTGTGGAGTTTGCACGTTCTCCCTGTGTCTGCGTGGGTTTCCTCTGGGTGCTCCGGTTTCCTCCCACAGTCCAAAGATGTGCGGGTCAGGTGAATTGGCCATGCTAAATTGCCCATAGTGTTAGGTAAAGGGGTAAATGTAGGGGTGTGGGTGGGTTGCGCTTCGGCAGGTCGGTGTGGACTTGTTGGGCCGAAGGGCCTGTTTCCACACTGTAAGTAATCTAATATCTCAGATGATTTGAACTGCTTTTAACATATACAAGGTTATCTTGAAACACACTTTCTGAAACTAGAAACCACTTTATTCTACAGAAACTCTAGTTGATCATCTTCTCAACCAAGCAACAACACATCAACACACGAGGAATCTGAAACGTTAAAGACCAGAGCAATGAAGAAATCCAATTGCAAATGTTAAAAACAAAATAAAGAAGTCGTTCCATCTGAAGTTCTCATGAATTGGTCTACAAACAATATGGAAATAATTTTCTGATTCTGATTTAGATTACCAGCAGTTTTTTGAATATTTTTGGTAATAGCTTTCAAGTGAATCTTCAACTGAATAGAGCAGGTAACCAGGCAATGTAAGGAAAATTGTCCAGGTCAATGATCATAGGTGACAAAGTTGGAAATTTCCTCTATTATTGTTTAGGAGGGTAGAGTATAAAGGATCGTGGCGGGAAAATATGGATCTGTATAACTGCTAACCTCTGGGAGAAAGTGAGAACTGCAGATACTGGAGATCAGAGCTGAAAAATGTGTTGCTGGAAAAGCGCAGCAGGTCAGGCAGCATCCAAGGAGCAGGAGAATCGACGTTTTGGGCATGACCCCTTCCTCATTCCTGAAGAAGGGCTCATGCCCGAAACATTGATTCTCCTGCTCCTTGGATGCTGCCTGACCTAATTGCTAACCTCAACAAGTAATGTGGGTGTGATAAGTACAGTTGCAACTGATGGACGTAAACTAAAAATGACCCAAGAGCCTTGACTAGGAAAGGTCATCATGATGATATCGCTGAAGTGGGCTATGGTGAGATACATGACTCTGAGGTTGGTGGGTCCAGCACAGGCTGTGGTGAGGCAGCGGTGGACATGAATCTATCCAGCAGCAAAACATAGCAGCTGAGAATCAATGACTGTAATGTTAGTTACACAGGCAGAGACGGTGGCAAGGTGCTGGTGGTTCCAGGACAGCTCAGCACTTGACTGTACATGGATTCTTCTTTAAGCTAAATCTTTTCATTTACCTCATTCTTAAAACTATCAAAATGGTTGATTGTGGTGAATGAAAGCTTTTCTATGTATATTATTGTATTTTGCACTTAAAACGCACACTCGACAATAAAAACATTTGTTCATTCATTCATCCATTCATAATTATGGTGGTATTTTCCCAGATGACCAAACCAGGTAATCTTGTGGCATTTGACACCTATACCAACATATGGCAGAGGGTAAGGAACTGGATTAGGTTATACTTGGTAACCTCAGGTGCCCTGAGATGTACTTTATCAAGGATAACTTCATCAAACATCAGCAAGCTGCTTTTAGTTGGGAAATAGCTCTTCATAGACAATCAAATGGGCCTTGAGTCTGGCCAATCCTTAATACAATCCCGATGAATGGGATCAAATCTTCAGCCATTTTTTTATTCCTATCATATTTAATTGTGCCTGTTTTGGGTTGCATGGCAACAATCCAACCCCACCAACAAGTTGCCCATGGTTTGTTGTAAGATTGTCAACTGTCATCCTGGAGAGCCCACCCAATGTCATTTCCCTCTTCCCATAATTTGGCTCAAAGTAGAACATCAGGAAGTAAAGTCGGAACCTCTAGTTCCAAAGATGTGACTTCCTCATCTACTACACTGACCAATAGATTGTCATGGATAGGGTAAATGGACAAGGTCTTTTCCCTATGTGGGCGAATCCAGAACTAGAGGGCATAGGTTCAGGGTAAGAGGGGAAAGATTTAAAAGGGACCTAAGGGGCAACTTTTTTTACGCAGAGGGTGGTGCATGTTTGGAATGAGCTGCCAGAGGAAGTAGTGGAGGTTGGCATAATTACAGCATTTAAAAGGCATCAGGATGGGCATATGAATAGGAAGAATTAGAGGGATATGGGCCAAGTGCTGACAAAAGAGGCTTGGTCAGTTTAGGATATCTGGTCAGCAATGGATGGGTTGGACTGAAGGGTCTGTTTCTGTGCTGTACATCTCTCTGATTCCATACCTAGGAGAAGGTGAGGACTGCAGATGCTGGAGAGTCACAGCTGATGAAGTCCTGTGCTGGAAAAAGTACAACTGGTCAGGCAGCATCGGAGGAGCAAGAGAATCGATGTTTCAGGCATAACTCAATATGCTGTCACCCCAACTCTATCGGCACTTTCAGGCAAAAGTTATAGTCCAAAAGTCTCCTGCATGACCAGGAGAGCCTCCACAGGATTGACTCCTCGGGCCCTAACTATTTACAATCTATATTAATGACTTGGATTGGGGATGGGAGTAGGAGAGTAGAAGGTGCTGTAGGGAGATTTACAGATGACACTAAAATAGGCAGGAAACTAAGTTGCAATGAAGAAATGAGAAACTTACAAATGGATATGGATAGGATCAGTGATAGGTCAAATAGGGATCTGGGAGTGCTAGTCGAGGATTCTCTAAAGGTAAACATGCAGGTTGAGTCCGTGATTAAGCAAGCGAATGCAATGTTGTCATTTATCTCAAGAGGGTTGGAATATAAAAGCACTGTTGTGCTACTGAGACTTTATAAAGCTCTGGTTAGGCCCCATTTGGAGTACTGTGTCCAGTTTTGGTCCCCACACCTCAGGAAGGACATACTGGCACTGGAGCGTGTCCAGCGGAGATTCACACGGATGATCCCTGGAATGGTAGGTCTAACATACGAGGAATGGCTGAGGATCCTGGGATTATATTCATTGGAGTTTAGAAGATTAAGGGGAGATCTATTAGAAACTTACAAGACAATACATGGCTTGGAAAGGGTGGACGCTAGGAAATTGTTTCCGTTAGATGAGGAGACTGGGGCCCATGGACACAGCCTTAGAATTAGAGAGGGTAAATTCAGAACAGAAATGCGGAGACATTTCTTCAGCCAGAGAGTGGTGGGCCTGTGGAATTCATTGCCGCAGAGTGCAGTGGAGGCCGGGACACTAAATGTCTTCAAGGCAGAGATTGATAAATTCTCGATGTCACAAGGAATTAAGGGCTACGGGGAGAATGCGGGTAAGTGGAGTTGAAATGCCCATCAGCCATGATTGAATGGCGGAGTGGACTCGATGGGCCGAATAGCCTTACTTCCACTCCTATGTCTTATGGTCTTAAATTTAGCAGATGGAGTTTAACATGGATAAGTGTGAGATTATCTATTTTGTTCCAAGGAATAGAAAGTCAACTAATTAGCGAAATTGAGAGAAACTTCAGAGTTGTTTGGGACGGCATAGTGGCTCACTGTTGCCTCACAGCACCAGGGACTTGGGTTCAATTCCAGCCTCGGGTGACTACCTGTGTGGAGTTTGCACATTCTCCCCGTGTCTGTGTGGGTTTCCTCCGGGTGCTCCGGTTTCCTCCCACAGTCCAAAGATGTGCAGGTCAGGTGAATTAGTCATGCTAACTTGCCCATAATGTTCAGGGATGTGCAGGTTAGATGCAGTAGCTGAAAAATGTGTTACTAGAAAAGCGCAGCAGGTCAGGCAGCATCAAAGGAGCAGGAGAATCGACGTTTTGGGCATAAGCCCTTCTTCAGGAATCCCGAAGAAGGGCTTATGCCCGAAACGTCGACTCTCCTGCTCCTTTGATGCTGCCTGACCTGCTGCGCTTTTCCAGCAACGCTTTTTCAGCTCTGATCTCCAGCATCTGCAGTCCTCACATTCTCTTAAGTGCAGTAGTAAGGTGTAAATATAGAGGAATGGGTCTGGGTGGATTACTCTCTGGAGGATCAGTGTGGACTTTTTGGGCTCAAGGGGCTATTTCCACACTGTAGGGATTCTAATTCTAATTCTAATTCCTGTTACGGTGCAGAGGGATCTGGGTATACAGGTAATAAGAGAGGCATGTGGAATTCTGGCATTTATAGAACATAGAACATAGAACATAGAAAAATACAGCGCAGTACAGGCCCTTCGGCCCTCGATGTTGAGCCAATCCAAGCCCACCTAACCTACACAAAAGGAATAATGTATAAAAGTCAGGAAATGTTGCTACAACTGTACAAGGCATTAGTGAGACAATGCTTGGAATATTGCAAACAATTTTGGACCCAGGATGTTGATAGCAGGTGATTTAGTGATGCAGTGGAATGTCAAAGGGCAGATGTTCTCCATTGTTGAAGTTGGTCATTGCCTGGCATTTCTGTGGCACCACTGTTAGTTGCCACTTTTCAGTGCCAGCCTGAATACGGTCCAGGTCTTTGTGCAGCTCCAAAACTGAAGAAGCTTGACACCATCCAGGACAAAGCAGCCGCCTATCATCACACCATACACCACCTTAAACTTTGACTTCCTCAACCAATGGTATACAGTATGCACCATCTTCAAAATATACTGTGTCAACTCGCCATATCTCCCTCTCCAGCACCTTCTAACCCCATAATCCCTACCACCAAGAAAGTGAAAGAGAAAGAGCATATGGCAACACCACAGCGTGAACATTCCCTCCAAACCATAAACCAAGCTGACTTGGAAATATACCACCATTCCTTCAATTCAATGGGTCAAAATCCTGGAAGTGCTTTCCTAATGATATTGTAGGTGGAGCCACACCAGCTGGACTGCAATGGTTCAAGAATTTTAAATTGACATATTGGTTTTCAGTGTGTCTCCCGGGTTTAATAGATCCCTTGTATGTATTTTTGTAGCCATCACCTTCTGGGTGGTAAATAGAGACAGAAAATGAGTGTTTGTTTTCCCACTCGTACATAAACCCCACAAATGGTAAAAGAAACCATCACTATTATGGATAAACTCCAGTATAACTATTATGTTTTACAAAGACCTGCCGGAACAATTGTATTTATTCACCATTCAGACCATACCAAATGATGGTATTAATGTTCAGATCAGATCCTAGACTGTCATCTGGTTGATAGATCATATTTGCTTTAGTTTT